>NC_091155.1:55652202-55777564 GCF_040958095.1 Procambarus clarkii
ACTTCATACACACAGGAATATTGGAAGATATTCTTGTGCTGCACCCAGATTTTGCCTGTGGGGGCTAATAGATCAGCATTAAGTATTTTGTTCTCTCCTAATTCCATGTATGACTGGCCATCCTGTGAGGTGAGGATGTTGGATGAGCTTGTAGCTGGTTTTTGATCTACACTGTGTGGTCCTTTATACAGAATAGGGAAGCAGCACATTGATGTGTATACCTAAACATGTTTAAAAATACATTGTTTGAGAGGAGTCAGGTAGAAACTGGTAAGGGTAATTATAATATAATGTTTCCATGATTCAGTGCTTACCTCCTGTGAAAATTGCTTAGAGTTGTTTAGTCAGAGTTGATTTGTTTTTTGTATTGAGGCTGGTATTTTCTAAATTGATTCCATGCACAGTATGTCTAACCATCCTGTGAGATGGGAGTATTAGATAAACTTATAGCTAGTTTTTTATCTACGCTGTGTAATATTCCATATAGAATAGGGTAGTAGTACATTGCTGTGTATACCTAATCTTCTTAATAAAAAAAATCAGTAATAAAGGTTTAAATTATAGTTTGTATTATTACAAATTCAGTACTGTATTATCCTTATTAAATCATGTTGACCATGGATCATTAAGATCTCATGTTGATATGTAATAGTCATATATCTTTTGAACTGCTAATCCATGCTAATCATTCATTTAATTGTGCATTATGTCTCAATTTTTCACTTCCTTGGATATACTGTACAGTACAAAAAGATAGGATAAAAATATACCAGTAATATTTCTTTCATTATATTTTTCATTTAAATAACCGCATCAATATTTTTACAGCTGACAGGATTTGTTTACCATACAGGTGCATTATTTGTCAAAAAAAAAAATGGTTTATTGTTACACACAATGGTGCTACATAGCCTTCCCAGCTTGGTGCCTTCTTTTAATACTTACTGATTAAAAAATAAATAATAAATACATTTTATTCAGGAAAAGTACATACAGTTGATTTACAAACATAATGTTGGATTTATAGACAGAGCTAGTACATACAATACCTAAAGCCGCTAATACTCATAGCATTTCGGGCAAGGTGTGGGGGAAAAAACACAGGCTAAAACTTAATAGTAATCGGGATTAGGTATAAATTGTGTTGAAAGAAGGAATACAAATTACAAAAAGGGGAGTTAACATAGCATAAATCAGCAATTGCACATGTTGGTGAACAGCATTGTTTAAAAAATAGCAAGACATGGGTTGACATTTCGGAGGTAAGTTAGGTTACATGAAGTTAATTAGGCATTACTTGGTTTAACTCTTAAACTGGTAGAGAGAGGTACAGCCTTTGACATGATTCGGGAGGTCATTCCACATTCTGGGTCCCTTGATTTGTAGAGCACTTCTAGTTTGGTTACACACAGCCAAATTGAGTAACAGGAAGAGGTCTTGGACACAAATTTGTTCCATGCTAAATGTAGAGGAATCAGCTGAGTATTCCTCAAATAAAATAAGTTGCCTCAGCTTATAAGGTAAATAAAATAAGCATTTCTCAAATAAGTAGCTGCCTCACCTCACTGCCTTACTGCTACATAGCCTTCCCGGCATGGTGTCTTCTTTTGATAATTACTTGTTCCACACCCAAGTTGTGTAACAGGAAGAGGTCTTGGACCCCTACTTCCCTCTCTCTTTTTTAATCATCTATATAGTCATAATTATAGCTTTAAGTATTCAATGAATAAAGTTTTTGACATTTTTACCCTTCTCCTTACCTAACATCATTTGTGCAGCATATTTTTATTTTATGTCTCACCCAGATTTAATTTCAAAATAAAACCAAACTAAATAAATTAGAAATGGGTATGTATAGCTAAGGTACACCCTTACTACTAGGTGAACAGGGGCATTTGGTGATAGTAAATGATCCCATCAGGCAGGGCTCATCACCTTCTCTCATTTTTCATGTTCACCAGTGTTTATTTACTTAATAACTACTGGTATAATATCTTGCTATTATAAAACTAATTCTACTATCATCAAACACATATCTACTTCAAGTTTCAAGCAGAGAATGCATATATAACTAACACGAAGGACTCCTCTTCACTAGATTCACCAGCCATAATATTTTGGTCATGTTCCAATATCATAAATCAATCCCAGTGTTATGTAGTAGAGAAAAAATGACTTATATCCAGTTTACGTAAAGCTACGAGTGGTCGAAACCACACTTAAATCCCGGAATGAACTTACGAAGGTTTTTCCACTTAGTGTAGCTACCTGAATACGGATGTAGCCGCCATGAAGTCGCTAAGAAGGAAAACGTTCTTAGCTAAGAGGAAAAACCTTCGTAAGTATCATCCTGAATCTGGCCCCTGGCTCTCTGCACGTATTTTCAACTTGAAATTACGTCTTTTTATACCGAAAATATGCCAATTACTGAAAGCGGAGATGGGTCACATTTTGCCCAAACCCCAATGCGGTTTTCAAAATATCTCAAACATCCCAAAATCGACGCTTGAGCGATATTTTTGACCCAAATTCTGGCTCTCTGCACGAACTTTTTGTTTGAAATTACGATATTTTATACCGAAAATACGCCAATTACTGAAAGCGGAGATGGTTCACATTTTGCCCAAACCACCCTGCAGTTTTTAATATATTTCTAACATCTCAAATTCGACGCTTCAGCGATATTTTTGAGCCAAATTCTGGCTCTCTTTACGTACTTTCAGTTTGAAATTACGACTTTTATACCGAAAATATGCCAATTACTGATAACAGCGATTGGTCACATTTTGCGCAAACCACTCTGCAGTTTTCAAAATATCGCCAAAAATCCCAAATTCGACGCCTTAGCCATATATAGGAGCCAAATTCTGGCTCTGCACGTATTTTCAGTTTGATCTTCGATATTTTATACCGAAAATATTCCAATTACTGAGAACAGCGATTGGTCACATTTTGCCCAAACCCCCCAGCAGTTTTCAAAATATCCCAAACATCCCAAATTCGAAGCCTGGGCCATATTTTGGAGCCAAAATCTGGCTCTCTGCACGTATTTTCAGTTTGAAATTACCACTTTTTATACCGAAAATATGCCAATTACTGAAAGCGGCGATGGGTCACATTTTGCCCAAACCCCAATGCGGTTTTCAAAATATCTCAAACATCCCAAAATCGACGCTTGAGCGATATTCTGGAGCCAAATTCTGGCTCTCTGCACGTATTTTAAGTTTGAAATTAAGAATTTTTATACCGAAAATATGCCAATTACTGAGACCAGCGATGGGTCACATTTTGCCCAAACCCCCCAGCAGTTCTCAAAATACCCCAAACATCCCAATTTCGACGCATGAGCCATACTTTGGAGACAAATTTTTTGCGCTCTGCACGTATTTTCAGTTTGAAATTACGACATTTTATACCGAAAATAAGCCAATTACTGAGAGCAGCGATGAGTCACATTTTGCCGAACCCCCCCTGCAGCTTTCAAAATAATCCAAACATCCCAAATTCGACACCTGAGCCATATTTTGGAGCCAAATTGTGGCTCTAAATACGTATTTTCAGTTTGAAATTACCACTTTTTATACCGAAAATATGCCAATTACTGAAAGCGGCGTTGGGTCATATTTTGCGAAAACCACCCCGCAGTTTTCAAAATATCCCAAACATCCCAAATTCGAAACCTGAGCTTATTTTGGAGCCAAGTTCTTGCTCTCTGCACGTATTTTCAGTTTTAAATTACGATTTTTTTTTCGAAAGTATGCCAATTACTGAAAGCATCGATGGGTCACATTTTGGCCAAACCCCGCTGCAGTTTTCAATATATCCCAAACATCCCAAATTCGACGCCTGAGCCATTATTTGGAGCCAAATTCTGGCTCTCTGCACGTATTTTCAGTTTGAAATTAAGACTTTTTACTTGAAAATATGCCAATTACTGAAAGCAGCGATGGGTCACATTTTGCCCAAACCCCCTGCAGTTTTCAAAATATCCCAAACATCCCAAATTCGACGCTTGAGCGATATTTTGGAGCCAAATTCTGGCTCTCTGCACCTATTTTCAGTTTGAATATAAGACTTTTTATACCGAAAATATGCCAATTACTGAGAGCGGCGATGGATCACATTTTGCCCAAACCCCCCTGCAGTTTTCAAAATATCCCAAACATCCGAAGTTCGACGCATGAGCCATATTATGAAGCCAAATTCTGGCTCTCTGCATGAATTTTCTGTTTGAAATTACGACATTTTATACCGAATTATGCCAATTACTGAAAGCTGCGATAGGTCACATTTTGCCCAAAACCCCTTGCAGTTTTTGAAATATCCCAAACATCCCAAATTCGACACCTAAGCCATATTTTGAAGAAAATTCTGTGTCTCTGCACGTATTTTTAGTTTGAAAATACGACTTTTTATACCGAAAAAATGCCAATTACTGAAAGCAGCGATGGGTCACATTTTGCCCAAACCCCTGCAGTTTTCAAAATATCCAAAACATCCCAAATTGAAAGCCTGAGCTATATTTTGAAGCCAAATTCTAGCTATCTGCACGTTTTTTCAGTTTGAAATTATGACATTTTATACCGAAAATATGCCAATTACTGAAAGCGGCGATGCGTCACATTTTGCTCACCCCCCCCCCCCCTGCAGTTTTCAAAATATCCCAAACATTCCAAATACGACACATGATCCATAATTTGGAGCCAATTCTGGCTCTGCACGTGTTTTCAGATTAAAATTACGACTTTTTATACCGAAAATATGCCAATTACTGAAATCGGTGGTGGGTCACATTTTACCCAAACCCCCCAGCAGTTTTGAAAATATCCCAAAAATCCTAAAATAGACGCCTGAGCCATATTTTGGAGCCAAATTATGGTTCTCTGCGCGTATTTTCAGTTCTAAATTTCGACTTTTTATACCGAAAATATGCCAATTACTGAAAGCGGCGATGGATCACATTTTGCCCAAACCTCCCCTGCAGTTTTCAAAATATCCCAAACATTCCAAATTTGACGCCTGAGCCATATTTTGGAGCCAAATTATGGTTCTCTGCGCGTATTTTCAGTTTGAAATTTCGAATTTTATACCGAAAATATGCCATTTAATGAAGGCAGCGATGGGTCACATTTAGTCCAAACACCGCTGCAGTTTTCAAAATATCCAAAACATCCCAAATTCAAAGCCTGAGCTATATTTTGGAGCCATATTCTAGCTATCTGCACGTATTTTGAGTTTGAAATTACGTCTTTTTATACCGAAAATATGCCAATTACTGAAAGCAGCGATGGTTATCTTGAGGTTATCTTGAGATGATTTCGGGGCTTTAGTGTCCCCGCGGCCCGGTCCTTGACCAGGCCTCCACCCCCAGGAAGCAGCCCGTGACAGCTGACTAACACCCAGGTACCTATTTTACTGCTAGTAACAGGGGCATAGGGTGAAAGAAACTCTGCCCATTGTTTCTCGCCGGCGCCTGGGATCGAACCCAGGACCACAGGATCACAAGTCCAGCGTGCAGTCCGCTCGGCCGACCGGCTCCCTGCGATGCGATGCGATGCGATGCCTCCCTGCGATGGGTCACATTTTGACCAAACCTCCCCTGCAGTTTTGAAAACATCCCAAACATTCTAAATTTGACGCCTGAGCCATATTTTGGAGCAAACTATGGTTCTCTGAGCGTATTTTCAGTTTGAAATTTCGAATTTTATACCGAAAATATGCCAATTACTGATAGATGCGATGGGTCAAATTTTGCCCAAACTCCTCTGCAGTTTCCAAAATATCCAAATTATCGCAAATTCGACGCCTGACCCATATTTGAAATCAAATTCTGGCTCTCTTCACGTATTTTCAGTTTGAAATTATGACTTTTTGTACCGAAAATATGCCAATTACTGAGAGCGGTGATTGGTCACACTTTGGCCCCCCCCCCCCGTTCCCTGCAGTTTTGAAAATATCCCAAACATCGCAAATTCGACGCCTGAGCTATATTTTGGAGCCAAATTCTGACTCTCTGCGCGTATTTTGAGTTTGAAATCATGGCTTTTTATACCAAAAATATGCCAATTATTGAGAGCAGCGATGGGTCACATTTTTCTCAAACCCCCCTGCAGCTTTCAAAATATCCTAAACATCCCAAATACAACGCCTGATCCATAATTTGGAGCCAAATTCTGGCTCTTTGCACGTGTTTTCAGTTTGAAATTAAGACTTTTTATACCGAAAGTATGTCAATTACTGAAAGATGCTATGGCTCACATTTGGCCCAAACCCCCGAGCAGTTTTCAAAATATCCCAAAAATCCCAAATTCAACGCCTGAGCTATATTTTGGAGCCAAATTCTAGCTGTCTGCACCTATTTTCAGTTTGAAATTACGACATTTTATACCGAAACTATACCAATTACTGAAAGCAGTGATGGGTCACATTTTGATCAAACCCCCCTGCAGTTTTCAAAATATCCAAACATCGCAAATTCGACGCTTTAATCATATTTTAGAGCCAAATTCTGGCTCTCTGCACGTATTTAAAGTTTGAAATTACGACTTTTTATACCGAAAATATGCCTAATACTGAAATCGGCGATGGGTCACATTTTGCCCAAACCCCCGTGGAGTTTTCAAAATATCCCAAACATCCCAAATTCAACGTCTATATTTTGGAGCCAAATTCTGGCTCTCTGCGCGTATTTTCAATTTAAAATAACGACTTTTATACCGAAAGTATGCCAATTACTGAGAGGCGGCGATGGGTCACATTTTGCCCAAACCCCCTTGCAGTTTTCAAAATATCCCAAACATCCCAAATTCGTCGCCTGAGCTATTTTCTGGAGCCAAATTCTGGCTCTCTGCACATATTTTCAGTTTGATATTACGATTTTTTATACCGAAAATATGCCAATTTCTGAAAGCGGCGATGGGTCCCATTTTGCCCAAACCCCCTGCAGTTTTCAAAATATCACAAACATCGCAAATTCGACGCCTGAGCCATTATTTGGAGCCAAATTTTTGCTCTCTGCCCGTATTTTCAGCTTGAAATTACGACTTTTTATCCCGAAAATATGCCAATTACTGTGAGCGGCGATGGGTCTTATTTTGACCAAACCCCCCTGCAGTTTTCAAATTATCTCAAACATCGCAAATTCGACGCCTGAGCCATATTTTGGAGCCAAATTCTGGCTCTCTACAGTATTTTCATTTTGAAATTATGACTTTTATTCCGAATATATGCAAATTTTTGAAAGCGGTGATAGGTCACATTTTGCCCAAACCCCCTGCTGTTTTCAAAATAACCGAAATACCGCAAATTCGCCGCTTGAGCATATTTTGGTGCCTAATTCTGGCTCTCTGCACGTATTTTCAGTCTGAAATTACGACTTTTTATACCGAAAAATGCAAATTACTGAGAGCAGCGATGGGTCACATTTTGCCCAACCTCCTCTGCAGTTTACAAAATACCCCAAACCTTCCAAATTCGACGCCTGAGTCATATTTTGGAGCCAAATTTTGGCTCTCAGCACGTATTTTCAGTTTGAAATTATGACTTTTTATAACGAAAATATGACAATTACTGAAGGCAGCGATGAGTTACATTTTGCCCAAACCCCCGTGCAGTTTTCAAAATATCCCAAGCATCCCAAATTCAACGCCTGAGTTATATTTTGGAGCCAAATTCTGGCTCTCTGCACATATTTTCAGTAGGAAATTACGACTTTTTATACCGAAAATATACTGAGAGCGGCGATGGGTCCCATTTTGCCCAAACCCCTCTGCAGTTTTCAAAATATCCCAAACATCGCAAATTCGACGCATGAGCCATATTTTGGAGCCAAATTATAGTTTTCTGTGTGTATTTTCAGTTTGAAATTTCAACTTTTTATACCGAAAATATGCCAATTACTGAAAGCGGCGATGGGTCACATTTTGCGCAAACCCCGCTGCAGTTTTCAAAATAACCAAAACATCCCAAATTCAATGCCTGAGCTATATTTTGGAGCCAAATTCTAGTTATCTGCACGTATTTTGAGTTTGAAATTACAACTTTTTATACCGAAAATATGCCAATTACTGAATGAGGCAATGGGTCACATTTTGCCCAAACCCCTCTGCAGTTTTCAAAATATCCGAAACATAGCAAATTCGACGCCTGAGCCATATTTTGGAGCCAAATTCTTGCTCTCTGCACGTATTTTCAATTTGAAATTACGAATTTTTATACCGAAAATATGCCAAATACTGAAATCGGCGGTGGGTCACATTTTGACCAAACCCCCGTGCAGTTTTCAAAATATGCCTAAACATCCTAA
Source organism: Procambarus clarkii (assembly GCF_040958095.1). Taxonomy (NCBI): domain Eukaryota; kingdom Metazoa; phylum Arthropoda; class Malacostraca; order Decapoda; family Cambaridae; genus Procambarus; species Procambarus clarkii. The sequence continues at coordinate 55,660,508 of NC_091155.1, forward strand.
ATTCAACACCTGAGTCATATTTTGAATCCAAATTCTAGCTTTCTACACGTATTTTGAGTTTGAAATTACGACTTTTTATACCAAAAATACGCCAATTACTGAAATCTGCGTTGGCTCCCATTTTGCCCAACCTCTCTACAATTTTCAAAATATCCCAAACACACCAAATTCGACTCTTGAGAAATATTTTGGAGCCAAATTATGGTTCTCTGCGCTTATTTTCAGTTTGAAATTTAGAATTTTATACCGAATATGCCAATTACTGCAAGCGGCGATGGGTCACATTTTGCCCAAACCCCGCTCCAGTTTTCAAAATTTCGAAAACTTCGCAAATGCATCTCCTGAGCTATATTTTGGAGCCAAATTCTATCTATCTGCACGTATTTTCAGTTTGAAATTACGACTTTTATTCCGAAAATATGCCAATTACTGATAGCAGCAATGGGTCAAATTTTGCCCAAACCCCCTGCAGTTTCCAAAATATCAAAATTATCGCAAATTCGACGCCTGACCCATATTTTGGAGTCAAATTCTATCTATCTGCACGTATTTTGAGTTGGAAATTACGACTTTTTATACCGAAAATACGCCAATTATTGAAATCTGCGATGGGTCACGTTTTGCCCAAACCTCTGCAGTTGTCAAAATATCCCAAACGTATCAAATTCGTCGCCTGAGCCATATTTTGGAGCCAAATTCTGGTTCTCTGAACGTATTTTCAGTTAGAAATTACGACTTTTATACCGAAAATATGCCAATTACTGGTAGCAGCGATTGGGTCAAATTTTGCCCATACCCCCCTGCAGTTTACAAAATATCCCAAACATCGCAAATTCGACGCCTGAGTCATATTTTGGAACCAAATTCTTGCTCTCTGCAAGTATTTACAGTTTGAAATTACGACTTTTTATACCGAAAATATGCCAAATACTGAAATCGGCGAAGGGTCACATTTTGCCCAAACCCCCCTGCAGTTTTTAAAATATCCCAAACATCGCAAATTCGACGCCTGAGTCATACTTTTGGATCCAAATTCTTGCCCTCTGCACGTATTTTCAGTTTGAGATTATGACTATTTATACCGAAAATATGCCAATTACTGAAAGCGGCGATGGGTCACATTTTGCTCAAACCCTCCCTGCAGTTTTCAAAATATCCTAAACATCCCAAATACAACGCCTGATCCATAATTTGGAGCCAAATTCTGGCTCTTTGCACGTTTTTCAGTTTGAAATTACGAACTTTTATACCGAAAGTATGCCAATTACTAAAAACGGTGATGGGTCACATTTTGATCAAACCCCCCTGCAGTTTTCAAAATATCCAAAACATTGCAAATTCGACGCCTGACCCATATTTTGGAGTCAAATTCTGGCATTCAACACGTATTTTCAGTTTGAAATTACGAATTTTATACCGAAAATATGCCAAATACTGAAAGAGGCGATGGGTCTCATTTTACCCAAATCCCCCTGCAGTTTTCAATATTTCCTAAACATCTCAATTCGAAGCATCAGCCAAATTTTGCAGCCAAATTCTAGCTCACTGCGTGTATTTTAATTTTGAAATTATGACTTTCTGTACCGAAATTATGCCAATTACTGAAAGCAGCGATGGGTCCTATTTTCCCCAAACCCTTCTTCAGATTTAAAATATCCCATACATCCAAATTCGACGCCTGAGCCATATTTTGGAGGCAAATTCCTGCTCTCTGCACGTATTTTGAGTTTGAAAATACGAATTTTTATACCGAAAATGTGCCAAATACTGAAAGCAGCGATGGGTCACTTTTGCCAAAACGCCCCTGCAGTTTCCAAAATATCACAAACATCGCAAATTCGACGCCTGAGCCATATGTTAGAGCCAAATTCTGGCTCGCTGCACGTATTTTCAGTTTGAAATTACGACTTTTTATACCTAAAATATGCCAATTACTGAAAGCGGCGGTGCGTCATATTTTGCTCAAACCCACGTGCAGTTTTCAAAATATCCCAAAATCCCAAATTCGACCCCTGAGCCCTATTTTGGAGACAAATTCTCGCTCTCTGCAGGTTTTTTCTTTTTGAAATTACGACTTTTTATCCCGAAAATATGCCAATTACTGAAAGCGGCGATGGGTCTCATTTTGACCAAACCCCCCTGCAGTTTTCAAATTATCTCAAACATCGCAAATTCGACGCCTGAGCCATATTTTGGAGCCAAATTCTGGCTCTCTACAGTATTTTCAGTTTGAAATTACGACTTTTTATTCCGAATATATGCTAATTTTTGAAAGCAGCGATAGGTCACAATTTGCCTAAACCCCCTGTTGTTTTCAAAATATCCGAAACACCGCAAATTCGACGCTTGAGCATATTTTGGTGCCTAATTCTGGCTCTCTGCACGTATTTTCAGTCTGAAATTACGACTTTTTATACCGAAAATATGCCAATTACTGAGAGCAGCGATGGGTCACATTTTGCCCAACTTCCCCTGCAGTTTACAAAATACCCCAAACCTCCCAAATTCGACGCCTGAGTCATATTTTGGAGCCAAATTCTATCTATCTGCACGTATTTTGAGTTGGAAATTACGACTTTTTATACCGAAAATACGCCAATTATTGAAATCTGCGATGGGTCACGTTTTGCCCATAACCTTCTGCAGTTGTCAAAATATCCAAACGTATCAAATTCGTCGCCTGAGCCATATTTTGGAGCCAAATTCTGGTTCTCTGAACGTATTTTCAGTTAGAAATTACGACTTTTATACCGAAAATATGCCAATTACTGGTAGCAGCGATGGGTCAAATTTCGCCCATACCCCCTGCAGTTTACAAAATATCCCAAACATCGCAAATTCGACGCCTGAGTCATATTTTGGAACCAAATTCTGCTCTCTGCAAGTATTTACAGTTTGAAATTACGACTTTTTATACCGAAAATATGCCAATACTGAAATCGGCGAAGGGTCACATTTTGCCCAAACCCCCCTGCAGTTTTTAAAATATCCCAAACATCGCAAATTCGACGCCTGAGTCATACTTTTGGATCCAAATTCTTGCCTCTGCACGTATTTTCAGTTTGAGATTATGACTTTTACCGAAAATATGCCAATTACTGAAAGCGGCGATGGGTCACATTTTGCTCAAACCCTCCCTGCAGTTTTCAAAATATCCTAAACATCCCAAATACAACGCCTGATCCATAATTTGGAGCCAAATTCTGGCTCTTTGCACGTTTATTCAGTTTGAAATTACGAACTTTTATACCGAAAGTATGCCAATTACTAAAAACGGTGATGGGTCACATTTTGATCAAACCCCCCTGCAGTTTTCAAAATATCCAAAACATTGCAAATTCGACGCCTGACCCATATTTTGGAGTCAAATTCTGGCATTCAACACGTATTTTCAGTTTGAAATTACGAATTTTATACCGAAAATATGCCAAATACTGAAAGAGGCGATGGGTCTCATTTTACCCAAACCCCCCTGCAGTTTTCAATATTTCCTAAACATCTCAAATTCGAAGCATCAGCCAAATTTTGCAGCCAAATTCTAGCTCACTGCGTGTATTTTAATTTGAAATTATGACTTTCTGTACCGAAATTATGCCAATTACTGAAAGCAGCGATGGGTCCTATTTTCCCCAAACCCTTCTTCAGATTTAAAATATCCCATACATCCCAAATTCGACGCCTGAGCCATATTTTGGAGGCAAATTCCTGCTCTCTGCACGTATTTTGAGTTTGAAAATACGAATTTTTATACCGAAAATGTGCCAAATACTGAAAGCAGCGATGGGTCACTTTTGCCAAAACGCCCCTGCAGTTTCCAAAATATCACAAACATCGCAAATTCGACGCCTGAGCCATATGTTAGAGCCAAATTCTGGCTCGCTGCACGTATTTTCAGTTTGAAATTACGACTTTTTATACCTAAAATATGCCAATTACTGAAAGCGGCGGTGCGTCATATTTTGCTCAAACCCACGTGCAGTTTTCAAAATATCCCAAACATCCCAAATTCGACCCCTGAGCCCTATTTTGGAGACAAATTCTCGCTCTCTGCAGGTTTTTTCTTTTTGAAATTACGACTTTTTATCCCGAAAATATGCCAATTACTGAAAGCGGCGATGGGTCTCATTTTGACCAAACCCCCTGCAGTTTTCAAATTATCTCAAACATCGCAAATTCGACGCCTGAGCCATATTTTGGAGCCAAATTCTGGCTCTCTACAGTATTTTCAGTTTGAAATTACGACGTTTTATTCCGAATATATGCTAATTTTTGAAAGCAGCGATAGGTCACAATTTGCCTAAACCCCCTGTTGTTTTCAAAATATCCCAAACACCGCAAATTCGACGCTTGAGCATATTTTGGTGCCTAATTCTGGCTCTCTGCACGTATTTTCAGTCTGAAATTACGACTTTTTATACCGAAAATATGCCAATTACTGAGAGCAGCGATGGGTCACATTTTGCCCAACTTCCCCTGCAGTTTACAAAATACCCCAAACCTCCCAAATTCGACGCCTGAGTCATATTTTGGAGCCAAATTCTGGATCTCTGCACGTATTTTCAGTTTGAAATTACGACTTATTATACCGAAAATATGCTAATTACTGAAATCGGCTGTGGTCACATTTTGCTCAAACTCCCATGCAGTTTTCAAAATATCCCAAACATCACAAATTCGACGCCTGAGCCATATTTTGGAGCCAAATTCTAGCTCTCTGCACGTATCGTAATTTCAAACTCAAAATACGTGCAGAGAGCTAGAATTTGGCTCCAAAATATGGCTCAGGCGTCGAATTTGTGATGTTTGGGATATTTTGAAAACTGCATGGGAGTTTGAGCAAAATGTGACCACAGCCGATTTCAGTAATTAGCATATTTTCGGTATAATAAGTCGTAATTTCAAACTGAAAATACGTGCAGAGATCCAGAATTTGGCTCCAAAATATGACTCAGGCGTCGAATTTGGGAGGTTTGGGGTATTTTGTAAACTGCAGGGGAAGTTGGGCAAAATGTGACCCATCGCTGCTCTCAGTAATTGGCATATTTTCGGTATAAAAGTCGTAATTTCAGACTGAAAATACGTGCAGAGAGCCAGAATTAGGCACCAAAATATGCTCAAGCGTCGAATTGAAATTAAAAGCGTCGAGTTTGAAATTACGTCTTCTTATACTGTAAATATTCCAATTACTGAAAGCGGCGATGGGTCACATTTTGCCCAAACCCCCCTGCAGTTTTCAAAATATCCCAAACATCCCAAATTCGACTCCTTAGCCATATTTTGGAGCCAAATTATGGTTCTCTGCACGTATTTTCAGTTTGAAATTTCGAATTTTATACCGAAAATATGCCGATTACTGAAAGCGGCGATGGGTCACATTTTGCTCAAACTCCCGTGCAGTTTTCAAAATATCCCAAACATCACAAATTCGACGCCTGAGCAATATTTTGGAGCCAAATTCTAGCTCTCTGCACGTATTTTGAGTTTGAAATTACGACTTCTTATACTGTAAATATTCCAATTACTGAAAGCGGCGATGGGTCACATTTTGCCCAAACCCCGCTTCAGTTTTCAAAATATCCAAAACATCGCAAATACAACGCCTGAGCTATATTTTGGAGCCAAATTCTAGCTATCTGCACGTAATTTCAGTTTGAAATTACGACTTTTTATACCGAAAATATGTATATTACTGAAATCTGCGGTTGGTCACGTTTTGCCCAAAACCCTCTGCAGTTTTCAAAATATCCCATACGTACCAAATTCGACGCCTGAGCAATATTTTAGAGCCAAATTCTGGTTCTCTGAACGTATTTTCAATTTGAAGTTAGAACTTTTATACCGAAAATATTCCAATTACTGGAAGCGGCGATGGGTCACATTTTGCCCAAACCCCCCTGCAGTTTTTAAAATATCCTAAAAATCGAAATTGGACGCCTGAGCTATATTTTGGATCCAAATTCTGGCTCTCTGCACGTATTTTCAGTTTGAAATTACGAATTTTTATACCGAAAATATGCCAAAAATACGCCTGAGCAATATTTTAGAGCCAAATTCTGGTTCTCTGAACGTATTTTCAATTTGAAGTTAGAACTTTTATACCGAAAATATTCCAATTACTGGAAGCGGCGATGGGTCACATTTTGCCCAAACCCCCCTGCAGTTTTTAAAATATCCTAAAAATCGAAATTGGACGCCTGAGCTATATTTTGGATCCAAATTCTGGCTCTCTGCACGTATTTTCAGTTTGAAATTACGAATTTTTATACCGAAAATATGCCAATTACTGAAAGCGGCGATGGGTCCCATTTTGCCCAAACCAAAAAATAAAATATGAAATACTCCCAGGAGTATTTCATATTTTTCCAATACTAATAGGAGGTGAAATACTCCGAAATTACCATCTCTTTTAAGGGTCTGAGCTGTGGTGCATTTGTTTAAAGGCGTACCAGTTATGCCAGTTGTTGTAAGGCTTCTGTGCTGGCTAGGGTTCGAATCTCCTGGTGAGAAAGTGTTCTAAGATTGTATAATCTCTCTTGCCTGTTTAGGCAAGTTGTGCATTAAGAATAGACACAGAGTTCTCCCATATTAACAAGAATTTGATGAAAGAACATGAGTAGCCCTCACTATGCTCTAGTTGCTCTTGGGAGGTAGTGATCTTTGGAGGTAAAATACTCTGAAATTACCATTTCTTTTAAGGATCTGAGTTGTTGTGCAGAGGGTTAAAGGCTTACCAGTTATGCCAGTTGCTGAAAGGCTTCTGTGCTGGCTAGGGTTCGAATATCCTGGTGGGAAAGTGTTCTAAGGTTGTAAAATCTCTCTCGCGTGTTTAGGCAAGTAGTGCATTAAGCATAGACACAGAGTTCTCCCATATTAACAGGAATTTGATGAAAGAACGTGAGTAGCCCCTCACTATGCTCTAGTTGCCCTTGGGAGGTGGAGATCTTTGAAGGTGAAATACTCCGAAATTACCATCTCTTTTAAAGGTCTGAGCTGTGGTGCAGTGGGTTCAAGGCGTACCAGTTATGCCTGTTGCTGAAAGGCTTCTGTACTGGCTAGGGTTCGAATCTCCTGGTGGGAAAGTGTTCTAAGGTTGTACAATCTCTCTTGCGTGTTTATTCAAGTTGTGCATTAAGCATAGACACAGAGTTCTCCCATATTACCAGGAATTTGATGAAAGAACGTGAATAGCCCCTCACTATGCTCTAGTTGCCCTTGTGAGGTGGTGATATTTGGAAGAGAAACACTCTGAAATTACCATCTCTTTTAAAGGTCTGAGCTGTGGTGCAGTGGGTTAAAGGCGTACCAGTTATGCCAGTTGCTGTAAGGCTTCTGTGCTGGCTAGGGTTCGAATCTCCTGGTGAGAAAGTGTTCTAAGGTTGTATAATCTCTCTTGCCTGTTTAGGCAAGTTGTGCATTAAGCATAGACACAGAGTTCTCCCATATTAACAGGAATTTGATGCAAGAACGTGAGTAGCCCCTTACTATGCTCTAGTTGCTCTTGGGAGGTGGTGATCTTTGGAGGTGAAATACTCTGAAATTACCATTTCTTTTAAGGGTCTGAGTTGGGGCAGTGGGATAAAGGTGTACCAGTTATGCCAGTTGATGTAAGGCTTTGTGCTGGCTAGGGTTCGAATCTCTTGGTGGGAAAGTGTTCTAAGGATGTATAATATCTCTTGCGAGTTTAGGCAAGTTGTGCATTAAGCATACACACAGAGTTCTCATATATTAACAGGAATTTGATGAAAGAACGTGAGTAGCCCCTCACTATGCTCTAGTTGCCCTTGGGAGGTGGTGATCTTTGGAGGTGAAATACTCCGAAATTACCATCTCTTTTAAGGGTCTGAGTGTGGGTGCATTTGTTTAGAGGCGCACCAGTTATGCCAGTTGCTGTATGGCTTCTGTGCTGGCTAGGGTTCGAATCTCCTGGTGGGAAAGTTTTCTAAGGTTGTATAATCTCTCTTGCGTGTTTATTCAAGTTGTGCATTAAGCATAGACACAGAGGTCTCCCATATTAACAGGAATTTGATGAAAGAACGTGACTAGCCCCTCACTATGGTCTAGTTGTCCTTGGGAGGTGGTGATCTTTGGAAGTGAAATACTCCAAAATTATCATTTCTTTTAAGGGTCTGAGTTGTTGTGCAGTGGGCTAAAGGCGTGCCAGTTGCTGTAAGGCTTCTGTGCTGGCTAGGATTCGAATCTCCTGGTGGGAAAGTGTTCTAAGGTTGTATAATCTCTTGCGAGTTTAGGCAAGTTGTCCTTTAAGCATTCACACAGAGTTCTCATATATTAACAGGAATTTCAGGAAAGAACATGAGTAGCCCCTCACTATGCTCTAGTTGCCCTTGGGATGTGGTGATCTTTGGAGGTAAACTCTGAAATTACCATTTCTTTTAAGGATCTGAGTTGTTGTGCAGTGGGTTAAAGGTGTACCAGTTATGCCAGTTGCTGTAAGGCTTTTGTGCTGCTAGGGTTCGAATCTCCTGGTGGGAAAGTGTTCTAAGGTGTATAATCTCTCTTGCGTGTTTAGGCAAGTTTTGCATTAAGTATAGACACAGAGTTCTCCCATATTAACAGGAATTTGATGAAAGAACGTGAGAAGCCCCTCACTATGCTCTAGTTGCTCTTGGGAGGTGGTGATCTTTGGAGGTAAAATACTCTGAAATTACCATTTCTTTTAAGGATCTGAGTTGTTGTGCAGTGGGTTAAAGGTGTACTAATTATGCCAGTTGCTGTAAGGCTTCTGTGCTGGCTAGGGTTCGAATCTCCTGGTGGGAAAGTGTTCTAAGGTTGTATAATCTCTCTTGCATGTTTAGGCAAGTTGTGCATTAAGCATAGACACAGAGTTCTCCCATATTAACAGGAATTTGATGAAAGAACGTGAATAGCCACACACTATGCTCTAGTTGCCCTTGTGAGGTGGTGATATTTGGAAGAGAAATACTCTGAAATTACCATCTCTTTTAAAGGTCTGAGCTGTGGTGCAGTGGGTTAAAGGCGTACCAGTTATGCCAGTTGCTGAAAGGCTTCTGTGCTGGCTAGGGTTCGAAGCTCCAGGTGGGAAAGTGTTCTAAGGTTGCATAATCTCTTGCGAGTTTAGGCAAGTTGTCCTTTAAGCATTCACACAGAGTTCTCATATATTAACAGGAATTTGATGAAAGAACGTGAGTAGCCCCTCACTATGCTCTAGTTGCCCTTGGGAGGTGGTGATCTTTGGTGGTGAAATACTCTGAAATTACCATTTCTTTTAAGGGTCTGAGTTGTTGTGCAGTGGGTTAAAGGTGTACCAGTTATGCCAGTTGCTGTAAGGCTTTTGTGCTGGCTAGGGTTCGAATCTCCTGGTGGGAAAGTGTTCAAAGGATGTATAATCTCTCTTGCGTGTTTAGGCAAGTTTTGCATTAAGTATAATCATGGAGTTCTCCCATATTAACAGGAATTTGATGAAAGAACATGAGTAGCCCCTCACTATGCTCTAGTTGCTCTTGGGAGGTGGTGATCTTTGAGGTAAAATACTCTGAAATTATCATCTCTTTTAAAGGTCTGAGCTGTGGTGCAGTGGGTTAAAGGCGTACCAGTTATGCCAGTTGCTGTAAGGCTTCTGTGCTGGCTAGGGTTCAAAGCTCCTGGTGGGAAAGTGTTCTAAGTTGTATAATCTCTTGCGAGTTTAGGCAAGTTGTCTTGCATTCACACAGAGTTCTCATATATTAACAGGAATTTGATGAAAGAACTTGAGTAGCCCCTCACTATGCTCTAGATGCCCTTCGCAGGTGGTGATCTTTGGAGGTGAAATACTCCGAAATTACCATCTCTTTTAAGGGTCTGAGCTGTGGTGCATTTGTTTAAAGGCGTACCAGTTATGCCAGTTGCTGTAAGGATTCTGTGCTGGCTAGTGTTCGAATCTCCTGGTGGGAAAGTGTTCTAAGGTTGTATAATCTCTCTTGCGTGTTTAGGCAAGTTGTGCATTAAGCATAGACAAAGAGTTCTCTCATATTAACAGGAATTTGATGAAAGAACGTGAGTAGCCTCTCACTATGCTCTAGTTGCCCTTGGGAGGTGGTGATCTTTGGAGGTGAAATACTCCAAAAAGTACCATCTCTTTTAAAGGTCTGAGCTGTGGTGCAGTGGGTTAAAGGCGTACCAGTTATGCCAGTTGCTGTAAGGCTTCTGTGCTGGCTAGGGTTCGAATCTCCTGGTGAGAATGTGTTCTAATGTTGTATAATCTCTCTTGCCTATTTAGGCAAGTTGTGCATTAAGCATAGACACAGAGTTCTCCCATTTTAACAGGAATTTGATGCAAGAACGCGAGTAGCCCCTTACTATGCTCTAGTTGCTCTTGGGAGGTGGTGATCTTTGGAGGTGAAATGCTCTGTAATTACCATTTCTTTTACGGGTCTGAGTTGTTGTGCAGTGAGTTAAAGGCATACCAGTTATGCCAGTTGCTGTAAGGCTTCTGTGCTGGCTAGGGTTCGAATCTCTTGGTGGGAAAGTGTTCTAAGGATGTATAATCTCTCTTGCGAGTTTAGGCAAGTTGTGCATTAAGCATACACAGAGTTCTCATATTTAATAGGAATTTGATGAAAGAACATGAGTAGCCACTCACTATGCTCTAGTTGCCCTTGGGAGGTGGTGATCTTTGGAGGTGAAATACTCCGAAATTACCATTTCTTTTAAGGGTCTGAGTTGTTGTGCAGTGGGTTAAAGGTGTACCAGTTATGCCAGTTGCTGTAAGGTTTCTGTGCTGGCTAGGGTTCGAATCTCCTGGTGGGAAAGTGTTCTAAGGTTGTATAATCTCTCTTGCGTGTTTAGGCAAGTTTTGCATTAAGTATAGACACAGAGTTCTCCCATATTAACAGGAATTTGATGAAAGAACATGAGTAGCCCCTCACTATGCTCTAGTTGCCCTTGGGAGGTGGTGATCTTTGGTGGTGAAATACTCCGAAATTACCATCTCTTTTAAAGGTCTGAGCTGTGATGCAGTGGGTTAAAGGCGTACCTGTTATGCGAGTTGTTGTAAGGCTTCTGTGCTGGCTAGGGTTCGAATCTCCTGGTGAGAAGTGTTCTAAGATTGTATAATCTTTCTTGCCTGTTTAGGCAAGATGTGCATTAAGCATAGACACAGAGTTCTCCCATATTAACAGGAATTTGATGCAAGAACGTGAGTAGCCCCTAACTATTAACTAGTTTTAAATTACGTTTAAAATACGTATTTTGAGAATTTGTATAGACGACTTTAAACGTGAGGTCAAAACGTTTTAATAAACCGTATTTTAAATGTCATGATATAACGTTTTGGAGCAAAGGTTGAATTTATTAGGTATAATTATCTTTATTGCATTTAGAAAGATGGAGAGAGAGATCAGAGAGAGACAAAAAGGAGAGAGGAAGACAGAAGGGGAAGAGAGGGAGAAAGAGAGAGAGTGTCTAGAAGATGAGAGAAAGACAGAAGCAGAAAAAGTGAGAAGAGAGGGAAAGAGAAGAAGAGAGAGATATAAGGAGAGAGAGAGAGAGGTGAGAAGAAAGAGAGGAGAGAGAAAAGAGTGAGAAGGAGAATAAGAAAGAGAGCAAAGAGAAGAAAAAGGGAGATAGAGAGAGAAAGAAGGAAAGACAGGAGAGAAAAAGGAGAGAAAAAGAGAGAAGAGACATAAAGAGGAAAGAAAAAGAGAACAAGAGAGAGAAAATGAGAGAGAAAAAAAGAGAACAGAGATAATAAGAAAAAGAGAGCAAAGCGAAGAAGAGAAAGGTAGATAATAGAGAGAGAGAAAGAAAGAAGAAAAGACAGAGCAGAGTGAGAAGAAGAGAGAGAAGATAAAGACAAAGGAGAGAGGGGAGAGGGAGAGGAAGGGGGAGGAGGGAGAAGAGAGAGAGAGAGAGAGAGAGAGAGAGAGAGAGAGAGAGAGAGAGAGAGAGAGAGAGAGAGAGAGAGAGAGAGAGAGAGAGAGAGAGAGAGAGAGAGAGAGAGAGAGAGAGAGGAGAGAGAGAGAGAGAGAGAGAGAGATAGAGAGAGGAGAGAGAGAGAGAGAGAAGAGAGAAGAGAGAGAAGAAAGAGATTAGAGAGAGGATAAAGGAAAGAGAGAGAGAGAGAGAGAGAGAGAAGAGAGAAAGATAGAGAGAAGAGAGAGAAAATAGAGAGAGAGAGAGAGAAGAGAAGAGAAGAGAAGAGAAGAGAGAGAAGAAAGAGAAGAGAGAAGAGAGAGAGAGAGAAGAGGAGAGAGTGAAGAGAGAAGAAGAAGAGACATGCAGATAGGTAATGTAAGAGAGAGAGAAGAAGAAGAAGAGACATGCAGATAGAGAGAGAGAAGAGGGAGAGAGAAGAGTGTGAAAAGAAGAGACATGTAAGAGAGAGAGAAGAGGGAGAGAGAAGAGTGTGAAAAGAAGAGAGAGAGAACAAGAAAATAGAAAGAACAAGAAGAAGTGAGACAGAGAAGAAGAGAGGAAGGGAACGGAGAGAGGGGAGGCTGTACGGCGGAGAGTGGCGGCTGTGGCGGACAATGGCGGCGGTGGTGGACAGTGGCGGCGGGCGGACAGTGGCGGCTGTGGTGGACAGTGGCGGCTGTGGCGGACAGTGGCAGCGGTGGTGGACAGTGGCGACGGGCGGACAGTGGCGGCTGTGGCGGACAATGGCGGCAATGGTGGACAGTGGCAGCGGTGGGTGGACAGTGGCGGCGGGCGGACAGTGGTGGCGGTGGCGGACTGTGGCGGCTGTGGCGGACAGTGGCAGCGGTGGCAGATAGTGGCGGCGGGCGGACAGTGGCGGCTGTGGCGGACAGTGGCGGCGGTGGTGGACAGTGGCGGCTGTGGCGGCTGCGGCTGACAGTGGCGGTGGGGCGGACAGTGGCGGCTGCGGCTGACTGTGGCGGCGGGCGGACAGTGGCGGCTGTGGCGGACAGTGGGCGGCTGCGGCTGACAGTGGCGGTGGGCGGACAGTGGCAGCGGGCGGACAGTGGCGGCGGTGGTGGACAGTGGCGGCGGTGGTGGACAGTGGCGGCGGGCGGACAGTGGCGGCTGTGGCGGACAGTGGCGGCTGCGGCGGACAGTGGCGGTGGGCGGACAGTGGTGGCGGTGGCGGACTGTGGCGGCGGTGACGGACAGTGGCAGCGGGCCGGACAGTGGTGGCGGTGGCGGGACAGTGGCGGCGGGCGGACAGTGGCGGCTGTGGCAGCGGTGGCGGACAGTGGCGGCGGGCGGACAGTGGTGGCAGTGGCGGCGGTGGCGGACAGTGGCGGCTGTGTCTGGCGTGGCGGACAGTGGCGGCGGTGGCGGGACAGTGGCGGCGGTGGCGGGCGGTAGTGGTGGGCGGCGGTGGTGGGTGGTGGGCGGCTGTGATGGGTGGTGGCGGCTGTGGTGGGTGATGGCGGCGGTGGTGGGTGGTGGCGGCGGTGGTAAGGTGGTGGCGGCTTGTGGCGGGTGGTGGTGGCGGCTGGCGGTTGGTGGCAGCTGGTGGCGGGCGGTGGCAGCTGTTGGCCGCTGGTGGTGGCGGGCGGTGGCGGCTGGTGGCGGGTGGTGGCGGGTGGTGGCGGCTGGTGGTGGCGGCTGGCGGTGGTGGCAGCTGGTGGCGGGCGGTGGCAGCTGTTGGCGGCTGGTGGTGGCGGGCGGTGGCGGCTGGTGGCGGGCGGTGGCAGCTGGTGGCGGCTGGTGGCGGTGGTGGGTGGCGGCTGGTGGTGCCGACTGTTGTAACGGGCGATGGCGGCTGGTGGGTGGCAGCTAGTGGCGGGCGATGGCGGCTGGTGGCGGGGCGGTGGCAGCTGGTGGCGGTGGTGTCGGCTGTGGCGGCTGGTGGTGGCGGGCGGTGGCGAGCGGTGTCGGTGGTGGCGGCTGTGGCGGCTGGTGGCGGGCGGTGGCAGCTGGTGGCGGTGGCAGCTGAGGGCGGCGATGAGCTGGTGGGTGGCGGCTGTGGTGGGTGGTGGCGGCTGTGGTGGGTGGTGGCGGGTGGCGGGACGGTGGCGGCCAGCTGGGACACACCCTTCCCCACTGAAAGTCTGAGCCAGGGTTGCCAGATTCAAATTGCTAAAAGTAGCGAGCTGACGGTCTAAAAGTAGCGAATTTGTAATAAGAGTAGCCCAATTTTTTGTTTAGTGACTGATACGGTTTCAAAGTAATCTATTATGATAGAGTACAATTAAACGACTTTAATTGTTTTATTAACATTATCTCTGCATATATATATTTAACCAATATGATAATAGGATAACTTACCAATATTTACTGTTTGAAGCTTAATGGGTGTGAAGTCCTTCCACGTCTTTACAGTTGAAGATTACCAAGATCTTGATCTGCATCTACAACCTCTGTTCTTGTATATTGCAGACTCATATTTAAGACATTGACATGAGTGGTTCAAATGACGAGCAACAAGTTACATTTTCTTCAAGATATGTTTTGATTCTCAAGACTGATATGTCAAAAGCTCAAGTCCCATTCCCATTCAAGATTTCTCAGTTTAGTTTTCACAGACGTTACTCTCGAAAATATCCGTTCAACCAGGGTATTACTGATTGGCAAGCTGTATATTTTTCAACACAAACTCAGCGAGGTCAATCAGTATGGGATCGCCAGCAGTGTTCTTGACAGTTATTGTCTTGGTCTAAAATGACGATTCAGATGTCGGAATTTGTCCCTTACAAATGTTGGACTAGTCAATGGTTAACAGTAGGCCCCACTGACTTTCAATTTCACTAAGCTTAGATTGGTCAGCTAATACTAACGGATATTTCCCGAAAATGGGTGGCCATGTAAACTAAGGCATATGACTATGGTAACAGATTTTTCACCTTTTTTATAGTTTCAGCATTACTTAGAATACGAGAAAGAGCTATTTGCAAGCTTTCACTAAAAAAATTACTCGCATCTTTCTTGAACATTTTGAAACTTTTCCTGGGTTGTAAAATTGGTTTTGTCTGTTAGTGGCCAGGACCTAGGATTCAGGAGCTCTGGTGTATTCTTCGTAAGTGGGTTTGCTACGAAGTTTCCTAAGTGTGCCCTAAGAAGATGCTTAGTGCAATTCAATAACGTCCACTTAGGAAGAAAATTGTGGTTCACCTGCGTTGCCGATAGAGGTCACTACTGTGATTCGTTTGGCCAATCAGAGAGCAGCCAACATTCTTCATATTGAAGATTTCGCGCGGCTTATCGGAGCTCTACTGCCTCCTATTTACGACGAATTTTCTTATAAAATTAGTATATTTCGAAGTAAACAATGTTTTTTCAACTTCTACAGCCAGCACCGACATTGTAGTAAACAATATGTTACATTTGTTTGTTTACCTACGTAATTCTAAGAGATTACTGTGTAGCTGTCCTTGTTGCTCGGAAGATACGCTGACAATTATTGTATATATTTACTGAATTTACCCAAAGGCCACTAACTATCTAGTGGGCCTCGAAGAGGGCAGAAAGCCGGAGGCTTGTTAAAGGGCCCGCCAATTGTCTTAATGATATTTTTTAGCTGGAATTTGGCATTTACGGCTTCAGCGGGTAGGCGGTTCCATGGGTTTATAGCCCTCTTGGGTGGAAAAAAAACATCTGTTTTCAGTCCTACTTGAGAGAACATACTCTCCAACACTATATCTGTGATTGTCCTGTTATCAGTGACTTCATACCAAATTGTGTGAGGTATTTGAGCTCTGTAATTACTTCATACACTCAGGAATATTGGAAGATATCTTGTGCTGGCAACCCAGATTTTGCCTGTGGGGGGCTAATAGATCAGCATTAAGTATTTTGTTCTCTCCTAAATTCCATGTATGACTGGCCATCCTGTGAGGTGAGGATGTTGGATGAGCTTGTAGCTGGTTTTTGATCTACACTGTGTGGTCCCTTTATACAGAATAGGGAAGCAGCACATTGATGTGTATACCTAAACATGTTTAAAAAATACATTTGTTTGAGAGGAGTCAGGTAGAAACTGGTAAGGGTAATTATAATATAATGTTTCCATATGATTCAGTGCTTACCTCCTGTGAAAATTGCTTAGAGTTGTTTAGTCAGAGTTGATTTGTTTTTTGTATTGAGGCTGGTATTTTCTAAATTGATTCCATGCACAGTATGTCTAACCATCCTGTGAGATGGGAGTATTAGATAAACTTATAGCTAGTTTTTTATCTACAATGTGTAATATTCCATATAGAATAGGGTAGTAGTACATTGCTGTGTATACCTAATCTTCTTAATAAAAAAAAATCAGTAATAAAGGTTTAAATTATAGTTTGTATTATTACAAATTCAGTACTGTATTATCCTTATTAAATCATGTTGACCATGGATCATTAGATCTCATGTTGATATGTAATAGTCATATATCTTTTGAACTGCTAATCCATGCTAATCATTCATTTAATTGAGCATTATGTCTCAATTTTTCACTTCCTTGGATATACTGTACAGTACAAAAAGATAGGATAAAAAATATACCAGTAATATTTCTTTCATTATATTTTTCATTTAAATAACTGCATCAATATTTTTACAGCTGACAGGATTTGTTTTAACCATACAGGTGCATTATTTGTCAAAAAAAAAAATTGGTTATTGTTACACACAATGGTGCTACATAGCCTTCCCAGCTTGGTGCCTTCTTTTAATACTTACTGATTAAAAAATAAATAATAAATACATTTTATTCAGGAAAAGTACATACAGTTGATTTACAAAACATAATGTTGGATTTATAGACAGAGCTAGTACATACAATACCTAAAGCCGCTAATACTCATAGCATTTCGTGGCAAGGTGTGGGGGAAAAAACACAGACTAAAACTTAATAGTAATCGGGATTAGGTATAAATTGTGTTGAAAGAAGGAATACAAATTACAAAAAGGGGAGTTAACATAGCATAAATCAGCAATTGCACATTTTGGTGAACAGCATTGTTTAAAAAATAGCAAGACATGGGTTGACATTTCGGAGGTAAGTTAGGTTACATGGAGTTAATTAGGCATTACTTGGTTTAACTCTTAAACTGGTAGAGAGAGGTACAGCCTTTGACATGATTCGGGAGGTCATTCCACATTCTGGGTCCCTTGATTTGTAGAGCACTTCTAGTTTGGTTACACACAGCCAAATTGAGTAACAGGAAGAGGTCCTTGGACACAAATTTGTTCCATGCTAAATGTAGAGGAATAAGCTGAGTATTCCTCAAATAAAATAAGTTGCCTCAGCTTATAAGGTAAATAAAATAAGCATTTCTCAAATAAGTAGCTGCCTCACCTCACTGCCTTACTGCTACATAGCCTTCCCGGCATGGTGTCTTCTTTTGATAATTACTTGTTCCACACCCAAGTTGTGTAACAGGAAGAGGTCTTGGACCCCTACTTCCCTTCTCCTTTTTAATCATCTATATAGTCATAATTATAGCTTTAAGTATTCAATGAATAAAGTTTTTGACATTTTTACCCTTCTCCTTACCTAACATCATTTGTGCAGCATATTTTTATTTTATGTCTCACCCAGATTTAATTTCAAAATAAAACCAAACCTAAATAAATTAGAAATGGGTATGTATAGCTAAGGTACACCCTTACTACTAGGTGAACAGGGGCATTTGGTGATAGTAAATGATCCCATCAGGCAGGGCTCATCACCTTCTCTCATTTTTCATGTTCACCAGGTTTATTTATTTAATAACTACTGGTATAATATCTTGCTATTATAAAACTAATTCTACTATCATCAAACACATATCTACTTCAAGTTTCAAGCAGAGAATGCATATATAACTAACACGAAGGACTCCTCTTCACTAGATTCACCAGCTATAATATTTGGTCATGTTCCAATATCATAAATCAATCCCAGTGTTATGTAGTAGAGAAAAAATGACTTATATCCAGTTTACGTAAAGCTACGAGTGGTCGAAACCACACTTAAATCCCGGAATGAACTTACGAAGGTTTTTCCACTTAGTGTAGCTACTTGAATACGTGATGTAGCCGCCACGAAGTCGCTAAGAAGGAAAACGTTCTTAGCTAAGAGGGAAAAACCTTCGTAAGTATCATCCTGAATCTGGCCCCTGGCTCTCTGCACGTATTTTCAACTTGAAATTAACGTCTTTTTTATACCGAAAATATGCAATTACTGAAAGCGGAGATGGGTCACATTTTGCCCAAACCCCAATGCGGTTTTCAAAATATCTCAAACATCCCAAAATCGACGCTTGAGCGATATTTTTGACCCAAATTCTGGCTTCTCTGCACGAACTTTTTGTTTGAAATTACGATATTTTATACCGAAAAATAC
This sequence comes from Procambarus clarkii, assembly GCF_040958095.1. Lineage (NCBI taxonomy): Eukaryota > Metazoa > Arthropoda > Malacostraca > Decapoda > Cambaridae > Procambarus > Procambarus clarkii. The sequence goes on from NC_091155.1 coordinate 55,678,737, forward strand.
GCCAATTACTGAAAGCGGAGATGGTTCACATTTTGCCCAAACCACCCTGCAGTTTTTAATATATTTCTAACATCTCAAATTCGACGCTTCAGCGATATTTTTGAGCCAAATTCTGGCTCTCTTTACGTACTTTCAGTTTGAAATTACGACTTTTTATACCGAAAATATGCCAATTACTGATAACAGCGATTGGTCACATTTTGCGCAAACCACTCTGCAGTTTTCAAAATATACGCAAAAAAATCCCAAATTCGACGCCTGAGCCATATATAGGAGCCAAATTCTGGGCTCTGCACGTATTTTCAGTTTGATCTTCGATATTTTATACCGAAAATATTCCAATTACTGAGAACAGCGATTGGTCACATTTTGCCCAAACCCCCCAGCAGTTTTCAAAATATCCCAAACATCCCAAATTCGAAGCCTGGGCCATATTTGGAGCCAAAATCTGGCTCTCTGCACGTATTTCAGTTTGAAATTACCACTTTTTATACCGAAAATATGCCAATTACGTGAAAGCGGCGATGGGTCACATGTTTTGCCCCAAACCCCAATGCGGTTTTCAAAAATATCTCAAACATCCCAAAATCGACGCTTGAGCGATATTCTGGAGCCAAATTCTGGCTCTCTGCACGTTTTTTTAAGTTTGAAAATTAAGAAATTTTTATACCGAAAAATATGCCAATTACTGAGACCAGCGATGGGTCACATTTTGCCCAAAACCCCCCTGCAGTTCTCCAAAATACCCCAAACATCCCAATTTCGACGCATGAGCCATACTTTGGAGACAAATTTTTTGCGCATCTGCACGTATTTTTCAGTTTGAAATTACGACATTTTATACCGAAAATAAGCCAATTACTGAGAGCAGCGATGAGTCACATTTTGCCGAACCCCCCTTGCAGCTTTCAAAATAATCCAAACATCCCAAATTCGACACCTGAGCCATATTTTGGAGCCAAATTGTGGCTCTAAATACGTATTTTCAGTTTGAAACTTACGACATTTTATACCGAAAATAAGCCAATTACTGAGAGCAGCGATGAGTCACATTTTGCCGAACCCCCCCTGCAGTTTTCAAAATATCCCAAACATCCCAAATTCGAAACCTGAGCTTTATTTTGGAGCCAAGTTCTTGCTCTCTGCACGTATTTTCAGTTTTAAATTACGATTTTTTTTTTTCGAAAGTATGCCAATTACTGAAAGCATCGATGGGGTCACATTTTGGCCAACCCCGCTGCAGTTTTCAATATATCCCAAACATCCCAAATCGACGCCTGAGCCATTATTTGGAGCCAAATTCTGGCTCTCTGCACGTATTTCAGTTTGAAATTAAGACTTTTTACTTGAAAATATGGCCAATTACTGAAGCAGCGATGGGTCCACATTTTGCCCAAACTCCCCTGCAGTTTTCGAAATATCCCAAACATCCCAACATTCGACGCTTGAGCGATATTTTGGGAGCCAAAATTCTGGCTCTCTGCACCTATTTCCAGTTTGAATATAAGACTTTTTATACCGAAAATATGCCAATTACTGAGAGGCGGCGATGGATCACATTTTGCCCAAACCCCCTGCAGTTTTCAAAAAAATCCCAAACATCCGAAGTTCGACGCATGAGCCATATTATGAATGCCAAATTCTGGCTCTCTGCATGAATTTTCTGTTTGAAATTAACGACATTTTATACCGAATTATGCCAATTACTGAAAGCTGCGATAGGTCACATTTTGCCCAAAACCCTTGCAGTTTTGAAATATCCCAAACATCCCAAATTCGACACCTAAGCCCTATTTTGAAGAAAATTCTGTGTCTCTGCACGTATTTTTAGTTTGAAAATACGACTTTTTATACCGAAAAAATGCCAATTACTGAAAGGCAGCGATGGGGTCACATTTTGCCCCAAACCCCGCTGCAGTTTTCAAAATATCCAAACATCCCAAATTGAAAGCCTGAGCTATATTTTGAAGCCAAATTCTAGCTATCTGCACGTTTTTTCAGTTTGAAATTATGACAGTTTATACCGAAAATATGCCAATTACTGAAAGCGGACGATGCGTCACATTTTGCTCAACCCCCCTCCCCCCCTGCAGTTTTTCAAAAATATCCCAAACATTCCAAATACGACACATGATCCATAATTTGGAGCCAAAATTCTGGCTCTGCACGTGTTTTCAGATTAAAATTAACTACTTTTTATACCGAAAATATGCAAATTACTGAAATCGGTGGTGGGTCACATTTTACCCAAACCCCCCAGCAGTTTTGAAAAATATCCCAAAAATCCTAAAATAGACGCCTGAGCCATAATTTGGAGCCAAATTATGGTTCTCTGCGCGTATTTTCAGTTCTAAATTTCGACTTTTTATACCGAAAATATTGCCAATTACTGAAAGCGGCGATGGATCACATTTGCCCCAAACCTCCCCTGCAGTTTTCAAAATATCCCAAACATTCCAAATTTGACGCCTGAGCCATATTTTGGAGCCAAAATTTATGGTTCTCTGCGCGTATTTTTCAGTTTGAAATTTCGAATTGTTATACCGAAAATATGCCATTTAATGAAGGCAGCGATGGGTCACATTAGTCCAAACACCGCTGCAGTTTTCAAAATATCCAAAACATCCCAAATTCAAAGCCTGAGCTATATTTTGGAGCCATATTCTAGCTATCTGCACGTATTTTGAGTTTGAAATTACGCCTTTTTATACCGAAAATATGCCAATTACTGAAAGCAGCGATGGGTCCCATTTTGACTCAAACCCCCCTGCAGTTTTGAAAATATCCAAACATCAAATTCGACGCCTGAGCATATTTTGGAGCCAAACTATGACTCTCTGCGCGTATTTTGAGTTTGAAATCGATTTTATACCGAAAATATGCCAATTATTGAAAGCAGCGATGGGTCACATTTTTCTCAAACCCCCCTGCAGCTTCAAAATATCCTAAACATCCCAAATACAACGCCTGATCCATAATTTGGAGCCAAATTCTGGCTCTTTGCACGTGTTTTCAGTTTGAAATTACGACTTTTTATACCGAAAGTATGTCAATTACTGAAAGATGCTATGGCTCACATTTGGCCCAAACCCCCGAGCAGTTTTCAAAATATCCCAAAAATCCCAAATTCAACGCCTGAGCTATATTTTGGAGCCAAATTCTAGCTGTCTGCACCTATTTTCAGTTTGAAATTACGACTTTTTTATACCGAAACTATACCAATTACTGAAAGCAGTGATGGGTCACATTTTGATCAAACCCCCCCCCTGCAGTTTTCAAAATATCCAAAACATCGCAAATTCGACGCTTTAATCATATTTTAGAGCCAAATTCTGGCTCTCTGCACGTATTTAAAGTTTGAAATTACGACTTTTTATACCGAAAATATGCCTAATACTGAAATCGGCGATGGGTCACATTTTGTCCAAACCCCCGTGGAGTTTTCAAAATATCCCAAACATCCCAAATTCAACGTCTATATTTTGGAGCCAAATTCTGGCTCTCTGCGCGTATTTTCAATTTAAAATAACGACTTTTTATACCGAAAGTATGCCAATTACTGAGAGCGGCGATGGGTCACATTTTGCACCAAACCCCCTTGCAGTTTTCAAAATATCCCAAACATCCCAAATTCGTCGCCTGAGCTATTTTCTGGAGCCAAATTCTGGCTCTCTGCACATATTTTCAGTTTGATATTACGATTTTTTTATACCGAAAATATGCCAATTTCTGAAAGCGGCGAATGGGTCCCATTTTGCCCAAACCCCCCCTGCAGTTTTCAAAATATCACAAACATCGCAAATTCGACGCCTGAGCCATTATTTGGAGCCAAATTTTTGCTCTCTGCCCGTATTTTCAGTTTGAAATTACGACTTTTTATACCGAAAATATGCCAATTACTGAAAGCGGCGATGGGTCCCATTTTGCCCAACCCCGCTGCAGTTTGAAAATATCCCAAACATCCGAAATTCGACCCCTTAAAGGCATATTTTGGAGACAAATTCTGGCTCTCTTCACGTATTTTCAGTTTGAAATTACGACTTTTTAAACCTAAAATATGCCTATTACTGAAAGCGGCGGTGCGTCATATTTTGCTCTAACCCCCGTGCAGTTTCAAACTATCCCAAACATCCCAAATTCGACCCCTGAGCCATATTTTGGAGACAAATTTTCGCTCTCTGCAGGTATTTTCTTTTTGAAATTACGACTTTTTATCCCGAAAATATGCCAATTACTGTGAGCGGCGATGGGTCTTATTTTGACCAAATCCCCCCTGCAGTTTTCAAATTATCTCAAACATCGCAAATTCGACGCCTGAGCATATTTGGAGCCAAAGTCTTGCTCTCTACAGTATTTTCATTTTGAAATTATGACTTTTATTCCGAATATATGCAAATTTTTGAAAGCGGTGATAGGTCACATTTTGCCCAAACCCCCTGCTGTTTCAAAATAACCGAAATACCGCAAATTCGCCGCTTGAGCATATTTTGGTGCCTAATTCTGGCTCTCTGCATGTATTTTCAGTCTGAAAGTACGACTTTTTATACCGAAAAATGCCAATTACTGAGAGCAGCGATGGGTCACATTTTGCCCAACCTCCTCTGCAGTTTACAAAATACCCCAAACTTCCAAATTCGACGCCTGAGTCATATTTTGGAGCCAAATTTTGGCTCTCAGCACGTATTTTCAGTTTGAAATTATGACTTTTTATAACGAAAATATGACAATTACTGAAGGCAGCGATGAGTTACATTTTGCCCAAACCCCCGTGCAGTTTTCAAAATATCCCAAGCATCCCAAATTCAACGCCTGAGTTATATTTTGGAGCCAAATTCTGGCTCTCTGCACATATTTCAGTAGGAAATTACGACTTTTTATACCGAAAATATACTGAGAGCGGCGATGGGTCCCATTTTGCCCAAACCCCTCTGCAGTTTTCAAAATATCCCAAACATCGCAAATTCGACGCATGAGCCATATTTTGGAGCCAAATTATAGTTTTCTGTGTGTATTTTCAGTTTGAAATTTCAACTTTTTATACCGAAAATATGCCAATTACTGAAAGCGGCGATGGGTCACATTTTGCGCAAACCCCGCTGCAAGTTTTCAAAATAATCCAAAACATCCCAAAATTCAATGCCTGAGCTATATTTTGGAGCAAAAATTCTAGTTATCTGCACGTATTTTGAGTTTGAATATTACAACTTTTTATACCGAAAATATGCCAATTACTGAATGAGGCAATGGGTCACATTTTGCCCAAACCCCTCTGCAGTTTTCAAAATATCCGAAACATAGCAAATTCGACGCCTGAGCCATATTTTGGAGCCAAATTCTTGCTCTCTGCACGTATTTTCAATTTGAAATTACGAATTTTTATACCGAAAATATGCCAAATACTGAAATCGGCGGTGGGTCACATTTTGACCAAACCCCCGTGCAGTTTTCAAAATATCCTAAACATCCTAAATTCAACACCTGAGTCATATTTTGAATCCAAATTCTAGCTTTCTACACGTATTTTGAGTTTGAAATTACGACTTTTTATACAAAAATACGCCAATTACTGAAATCTGCGTTGGGTCCCATTTTGCCCAAACCTCTCTACAATTTTCAAAATATCCCAAACACACCAAATTCGACGCCTGAGAAATATTTTGGAGCCAAATTATGGTTCTCTGCGCTTATTTTCAGTTTGAAATTTAGAATTTTATACCGAAAATATGCCAATTACTGCAAGCGGCGATGGGTCACATTTTGCCCAAACCCCGCTCCAGTTTTCAAAATTTCCAAAACTTCGCAAATGCATCTCCTGAGCTATATTTTGGAGCCAAATTCTATCTATCTGCACGTATTTTCAGTTTGAAATTACGACTTTTTATTCCGAAAATATGCCAATTACTGATAGCAGCGATGGGTCAAATTTTGCCCAAACCCCCTGCAGTTTCCAAAATATCAAAATTATCGCAAATTCGACGCCTGACCCATATTTTGGAGTCAAATTCTATCTATCTGCACGTATTTTGAGTTGGAAATTACGACTTTTTATACCGAAAATACGCCAATTATTGAAATCTGCGATGGGTCACGTTTTGCCCAAAACCCTCTGCAGTTGTCAAAATATCCCAAACGTATCAAATTCGTCGCCTGAGCCATATTTTGGAGCCAAATTCTGGTTCTCTGAACGTATTTTCAGTTAGAAATTACGACTTTTATACCGAAAATATGCCAATTACTGGTAGCAGCGATTGGGTCAAATTTTGCCCATACCCCCCTGCAGTTTACAAAATATCCCAAACATCGCAAATTCGACGCCTGAGTCATATTTTGGAACCAAATTCTTGCTCTCTGCAAGTATTTACAGTTTGAAAATTACGACTTTTTTATACCGAAAATATGCCAAATACTGAATATCGGTCGAAGGGTCACATTTTGCCCAAACCCCCCTGCAGTTTTTAAACTATCCCAAACATCGCAAATTCTGACGCCTGAGTCATACTTTTGGATCCAAATTCTTGCCCTCTGCACGTATTTTCAGTTTGAGATTATGGACTATTTATACCGAAAAATATGCCAATTACCTGAAATGCGGCGATGGGTCACATTTGCTCAAACCCTCCCTGCAGTTTTTTCAAAATATCCTAAAACATCCCAAATACAACGCTGATCCATAATTTGGAGCCAAATTCTTGGCTCTTTGCACGTGGTTTTCAGTTTGAAATTTCGAACTTTTATACCGAAAGTATGCCAATTACTAAAAGCGGTGATGGTCACATTTGATCAAACCCCCCTGCAGTTTTCCAAATATCAAAACATGCAAATTCGACGCCTGACCCATATTTGGAGTCAAATTCTGGCATTCAACACGGATTTTTCAGTTTGAAATTACGAATTTTATACTGAAAATATGCCAAATACTGAAAGAGGCGATGGGTCTCATTTTACCCAAACCCCCCTGCAGTTTTCAATATTTCCTAAACATCTCAAATTCGAAGCATCAGCCAAATTTTGCAGCCAAATTCTAGCTCACTGCGCGTATTTTAATTTTGAAATTATGACTTTCTGTACCGAAATTATGCCAATTACTGAAAGCAGCGATGGGTCCTATTTTCCCCAAACCCTTCTTCAGATTTAAAATATCCCATACATCCCAAATTCGACGCCTGAGCCATATTTTGGAGGCAAATTCCTGCTCTCTGCACGTATTTTGAGTTTGAAAATACGAATTTTTATACCGAAAATGTGCCAAATACTGAAAGCAGCGATGGGTCACTTTTGCCAAAACGCCCCTGCAGTTTCCAAAATATCACAAACATCGCAAATTCGACGCCTGAGCCATATGTTAGAGCCAAATTCTGGCTCGCTGCACGTATTTTCAGTTTGAAATTACGACTTTTTATACCTAAAATATGCCAATTACTGAAAGCGGCGGTGCGTCATATTTTGCTCAAACCCACGTGCAGTTTTCAAAATATCCCAAACATCCCAAATTCGACCCCTGAGCCCTATTTTGGAACAAATTCTCGCTCTCTGCAGGTTTTTTCTTTTTGAAATTACGACTTTTTATCCGAAAATATGCCAATTACTGAAAGCGGCGATGGGTCTCATTTTGACCAAACCCCCTGCAGTTTTCAAATTATCTCAAACATCGCAAATTCGACGCCTGAGCCATATTTTGGAGCCAAATTCTGGCTCTCTACAGTATTTTCAGTTTGAAATTACGACTTTTTATCCGAATATGCAATTTGAAAGCAGCGATGGTCACATTTGCCAAACCCCCTGTGTTTCAAAATATCCAAACACCGCAAATTCGACGCCTTGAGCATATTTTGGTGCCAAATTCTGGCTCTCTGCACGTATTTTCAGTTGAAATTACGACTTTTTATACCGAAAATATGCCAATTACTGAAGCAGCGATGGGTCACATTTTTCAAACTCCCATGCAGTTTTCAAAATATCCCAAACATCACAAATTCGACGCCTGAGCCATATTTTGGAGCCAAATTCTAGCTCTCTGCACGTATTTTGAGTTTGAAATTACGTTCTTATACTGAAAATTCCAATTACTGAAAGCGGCGATGGGTCACATTTTGCCCAAACCCCCTGCAGTTTTCAAAATATCCCAAACATCCCAAATTCGACTCCTTAGCCATATTTTGGAGCCAAATTATGGTTCTCTGCGCGTATTTTCAGTTTGAAATTCGATTTTATACCGAAAATATGCCGATTACTGAAAGCGGCGATGGGTCACATTTTGCTCAAACTCCCGTGCAGTTTTCAAAATATCCCAAACATCACAAATTCGACGCCTGAGCATATTTTGGAGCCAAATTCTAGCTCTCTGCACGTATTTTGAGTTTGAAATTACGACTTCTTATACTGTAAATATTCCAATTACTGAAAGCGGCGATGGGTCACATTTTGCCCAAACCCCGCTTCAGTTTTCAAAATATCCAAAACATCGCAAATACAACGCCTGAGCTATATTTTGGAGCCAAATTCTAGCTATCTGCACGTAATTTCAGTTTGAAATTACGACTTTTTATACCGAAAATATGTATATTACTGAAATCTGCGGTTGGTCACGTTTTGCCCAAAACCCTCTGCAGTTTTCAAAATATCCCATACGTACCAAATTCGACGCCTGAGCAATATTTTAGAGCCAAATTCTGGTTCTCTGAACGTATTTTCAGTTTGAAGTTAGAACTTTTATACCGAAAATATTCCAATTACTGGAAGCGGCGATGGGTCACATTTTGCCCAAACCCCCCTGCAGTTTTTAAAATATCCCAAAAATCGAAATTGGACGCCTGAGCTATATTTTGGATCCAAATTCTGGCTCTCTGCACGTATTTTCAGTTTGAAATTACGAATTTTTATACCGAAAATATGCCATTACTGAAAGCGGCGATGGGTCCCATTTTGCCCAAACCAAAAAATAAAATATGAAATACTCCCAGGAGTATTTCATATTTTTCCAATACTAATAGGAGGTGAAATACTCCGAAATTACCATCTCTTTTAAGGGTCTGAGCTGTGGTGCATTTGTTTAAAGGCGTACCAGTTATGCCAGTTGTTGTAAGGCTTCTGTGCTGGCTAGGGTTCGAATCTCCTGGTGAGAAAGTGTTCTAAGATTGTATAATCTCTCTTGCCTGTTTAGGCAAGTTGTGCATTAAGAATAGACACAGAGTTCTCCCATATTAACAGGAATTTGATGCAAGAACGTGAGTAGCCCCTTACTATGCTCTAGTTGCTCTTGGGAGGTGGTGATCTTTGGAGGTGAAATACTCTGAAATTACCATTTCTTTTAAGGGTCTGAGTTGGGGTGCAGTGGGATAAAGGTGTACCAGTTATGCCAGTTGCTGTAAGGCTTTTGTGCTGGCTAGGGTTCGAATCTCCTGGTGGGAAAGTGTTCTAAGGATGTATAATCTCTCTTGCGTGTTTAGGCAAGTTTTGCATTAATTATAGACAGAGTTCTCCCGTATTAACAAGAATTTGATGAAAGAACATGAGTAGCCCTCACTATGCTCTAGTTGCTCTTGGGAGGTAGTGATCTTTGGAGGTAAAATACTCTGAAATTACCATTTCTTTTAAGGATCTGAGTTGTTGTGCAGAGGGTTAAAGGCGTACCAGTTATGCCAGTTGCTGAAAGGCTTCTGTGCTGGCTAGGGTTCGAATATCCTGGTGGGAAAGTGTTCTAAGGTTGTAAAATCTCTCTTGCGTGTTTAGGCAAGTAGTGCATTAAGCATAGACACAGAGTTCTCCCATATTAACAGGAATTTGATGAAAGAACGTGAGTAGCCCCTCACTATGCTCTAGTTGCCCTTGGGAGGTGGAGATCTTTGAAGGTGAAATACTCCGAAATTACCATCTCTTTTAAAGGTCTGAGCTGTGGTGCAGTGGGTTCAAGGCGTACCAGTTATGCCTGTTGCTGAAAGGCTTCTGTGCTGGCTAGGGTTCGAATCTCCTGGTGGGAAAGTGTTCTAAGGTTGTACAATCTCTCTTGCGTGTTTAGGCAAGTTGTGCATTAAGCATAGACACAGAGTTCTCCCATATTACCAGGAATTTGATGAAAGAACGTGAATAGCCCCTCACTATGCTCTAGTTGCCCTTGTGAGGTGGTGATATTTGGAAGAGAAACACTCTGAAATTACCATCTCTTTTAAAGGTCTGAGCTGTGGTGCAGTGGGTTAAAGGCGTACCAGTTATGCCAGTTGCTGTAAGGCTTCTGTGCTGGCTAGGGTTCGAATCTCCTGGTGAGAAAGTGTTCTAAGGTTGTATAATCTCTCTTGCCTGTTTAGGCAAGTTGTGCATTAAGCATAGACACAGAGTTCTCCCATATTAACAGGAATTTGATGCAAGAACGCGAGTAGCCCCTTACTATGCTCTAGTTGCTCTTGGGAGGTCGTGATTTTTGGAGGTGAAATGCTCTGTAATTACCATTTCTTTTACGGGTCTGAGTTGTTGTGCAGTGAGTTAAAGGCGTACCAGTTATGCCAGTTGCTGTAAGGCTTCTGTGCTGGCTAGGGTTCGAATCTCTTGGTGGGAAAGTGTTCTAAGGATGTATAATATCTCTTGCGAGTTTAGGCAAGTTGTGCATTAAGCATACACACAGAGTTCTCATATATTAACAGGAATTTGATGAAAGAACGTGAGTAGCCCCTCACTATGCTCTAGTTGCCCTTGGGAGGTGGTGATCTTTGGAGGTGAAATACTCCGAAATTACCATCTCTTTTAAGGGTCTGAGTGGGGTGCATTTGTTTAGAGGCGCACCAGTTATGCCAGTTGCTGTATGGCTTCTGTGCTGGCTAGGGTTCGAATCTCCTGGTGGGAAAGTTTTCTAAGGTTGTATAATCTCTCTTGCGTGTTTATTCAAGTTGTGCATTAAGCATAGACACAGAGGTCTCCCATATTAACAGGAATTTGATGAAAGAACGTGACTAGCCCCTCACTATGGTCTAGTTGTCCTTGGGAGGTGGTGATCTTTGGAGTGAAATACTCGAAATTACCATTTCTTTTAAGGGTCTGAGTTGTTGTGCAGTGGGCTAAAGGCGTGCCAGTTGCTGTAAGGCTTCTGTGCTGGCTAGGATTCGAATCTCCTGGTGGGAAAGTGTTCTAAGGTTGTATAATCTCTTGCGAGTTTAGGCAAGTTGTCCTTTAAGCATTCACACAGAGTTCTCATATATTAACAGGAATTTCAGGAAAGAACATGAGTAGCCCTCACTATGCTCTAGTTGCCCTTGGGATGTGGTGATCTTTGGAGGTGAAATACTCCGAAATTACCATTTCTTTTAAGGTCTGAGAGTTGTGCAGTGGGTTAAAGGTGTACCAGTTATGCCAGTTGCTGTAAGGCTTCTGTGCTGGCTAGGGTTCGAATCTCCTGGTGGAAAGTGTTCTAAGGTTGTATAATCTCTCTTGCTGTTTAGGCAAGTTGTGCATTAAGCATAGACACAGAGTTCTCCCATATTAACAGGAATTTGATGGAAAGAACGTGAATAGCCCCACTATGCTCTAGTTGCCCTTGTGAGGTGGTGATATTTGGAAGAGAAATACTCTGAAATTACCATCTCTTTAAAGGTCTGAGCTGTGGTGCAGTGGGTTAAAGGCGTACCAGTTATGCCAGTTGCTGAAAGGCTTCTGTGCTGGCTAGGGTTCGAAGCTCCTGGTGGGAAAGTGTTCTAAGGTTGCATAATCTCTTGCGAGTTTAGGCAAGTTGTCCTTTAAGCATTCACACAGAGTTCTCATATATTAACAGGAATTTGATGAAAGAACGTGAGTAGCCCCTCACTATGCTCTAGTTGCCCTTGGGAGGTGGTGATCTTTGGTGGTGAAATACTCTGAAATTACCATTTCTTTTAAGGTCTGAGTTGTTGTGCAGTGGGTTAAAGGTGTACCAGTTATGCCAGTTGCTGTAAGGCTTTTGTGCTGGCTAGGGTTCGAATCTCCTGGTGGGAAAGTGTTCTAAGGATGTATAATCTCTCTTGCGTGTTTAGGCAAGTTTTGCATTAAGTATAATCATGGAGTTCTCCCATATTAACAGGAATTTGATGAAAGAACATGAGTAGCCCCTCACTATGCTCTAGTTGCTCTTGGGAGGTGGTGATCTTTGGAGGTAAAATACTCTGAAATTACCATCTCTTTTAAGGTCTGAGCTGTGGTGCAGTTTAAAGGCGTACCAGTTATGCCAGTTGCTGTAAGGCTTCTGTGCTGGCTAGGTTCGAATCTCCTGGTGGGAAAGTGTTCTAAGGTTGTATAATCTCTCTTGCGTGTTTAGGCAAGTTGTGCATTAAGCATAGACAAAGAGTTCTCTCATATTAACAGGAATTTGATGAAAGAACGTGAGTAGCCTCTCACTATGCTCTAGTTGCCCTTGGGAGGTGGTGATCTTTGGAGGTGAAATACTCCAAAAAGTACCATCTCTTTTAAAGGTCTGAGCTGTGGTGCAGTGGGTTAAAGGTGTACCAGTTATGCCAGTTGCTGTAAGGCTTTTGTGCTTGCTAGGGTTCGAATCTCCTGGTGGGAAAGTGTTCTAAGGATGTATAATCTCTCTTGCGTGTTTAGGCAAGTTTTGCATTAAGTATAGACACAGAGTTCTCCCATATTAACAGGAATTTGATGAAAGAACGTGAGAAGCCCCTCACTATGCTCTAGTTGCTCTTGGGAGGTGGTGATCTTTGGAGGTAAAATACTCTGAAATTACCATTTCTTTTAAGGATCTGAGTTGTTGTGCAGTGGGTTAAAGGTGTACTAATTATGCCAGTTGCTGTAAGGCTTCTGTGCTGGCTAGGGTTCGAATCTCCTGGTGGGAAAGTGTTCTAAGGTTGTATAATCTCTCTTGCATGTTTAGGCAAGTTGTGCATTAAGCATAGACACAGAGTTCTCCCATATTAACAGGAATTTGATGAAAGTACGTGAATAGCCACACACTATGCTCTAGTTGCCCTTGTGAGGTGGTGATATTTGGAAGAGAAATACTCTGAAATTACCATCTCTTTTAAAGGTCTGAGCTGTGGTGCAGTGGGTTAAAGGCGTACCAGTTATGCCAGTTGCTGAAAGGCTTCTGTGCTGGCTAGGGTTCGAAGCTCCTGGTGGGAAAGTGTTCTAAGGTTGCATAATCTCTTGCGAGTTTAGGCAAGTTGTCCTTTAAGCATTCACACAGAGTTCTCATATATTAACAGGAATTTGATGAAAGAACGTGAGTAGCCCCTCACTATGCTCTAGTTGCCCTTGGGAGGTGGTGATCTTTGGTGGTGAAATACTCTGAAATTACCATTTCTTTTAAGGGTCTGAGTTGTTGTGCAGTGGGTTAAAGGTGTACCAGTTATGCCAGTTGCTGTAAGGCTTTTGTGCTGGCTAGGGTTCGAATCTCTGGTGGGAAAGTGTTCAAAGGATGTATAATCTCTCTTGCGTGTTTAGGCAAGTTTTGCATTAAGTATAATCATGGAGTTCTCCCATATTAACAGGAATTTGATGAAAGAACATGAGTAGCCCCTCACTATGCTCTAGTTGCTCTTGGGAGGTGGTGATTTGGAGGTAAAATACTCTGAAATTACCATCTCTTTTAAGGGTCTGAGCTGGGTGCATTTGTTTAAAGGCAGGTACCAGTTATGCCAGTTAAGGATTCTGTGCTGGCTAGTGTTCGAATCTCCTGGTGGGAAAGTGTTCTAAGGTTGTATAATCTCTCTTGCGTGTTTAGGCAAGTTGTGCATTAAGCATAGACAAAGAGTTCTCTCATATTAACAGGAATTTGATGAAAGAACGTGAGTAGCCTCTCACTATGCTCTAGTTGCCCTTGGGAGGTGGTGATCTTTGGAGGTGAAATACTCCAAAAAGTACCATCTCTTTTAAAGGTCTGAGCTGTGGTGCAGTGGGTTAAGGCATACCAGTTATGCCAGTTGCTGTAAGGCTTCTGTGCTGGCTAGGGTTCGAATCTCCTGGTGAGAATGTGTTCTAAGGTTGTATAATCTCTCTTGCCTATTTAGGCAAGTTGTGCATTAAGCATAGACACAGAGTTCTCCCATTTTAACAGGAATTTGATGCAAGAACGCGAGTAGCCCCTTACTATGCTCTAGTTGCTCTTGGGAGGTGGTGATCTTTGGAGGTGAAATGCTCTGTAATTACCATTTCTTTTAAGGATCTGAGTTGTTGTGCAGTGGGTTAAAGGTGTACCAGTTATGCCAGTTGCTGTAAGGCTTTTGTGCTTGCTAGGGTTCGAATCTCCTGGTGGGAAAGTGTTCTAAGGATGTATAATCTCTCTTGCGTGTTTAGGCAAGTTTTGCATTAAGTATAGACACCGAGTTCTCCCATATTAACAGGAATTTGATGGAAAGAACGTGAGTAGCCCCTCACTATGCTCTAGTTGCTCTTGGGAGGTGGTGATCTTTGGAGGTAAAATACTCTGAATTACCATTTCTTTTAAGGATGAGTAGTTGTGCAGGGGTTAAAGGTGTACTAATTATGCCAGTTGCTGTAAGGCTTCTGTGCTGGCTAGGGTTCGAATCTCCTGGTGGGAAAGTGTTCTAAGGTTGTATAATCTCTCTTGCATGTTTTAGGCAAGTTGTGCATTAAGCATAGACACAGAGTTCTCCCATATTAACAGGAATTTGATGAAAGAACGTGAATAGCCACACACTATGCTCTAGTTGCCCTTGTGAGGTGGTGATATTTGGAAGAGAAATACTCTGAAATTACCATCTCTTTTAAAGGTCTGAGCTGTGGTGCAGTGGGTTAAAGGCGTACCAGTTATGCCAGTTGCTGAAAGGCTTCTGTGCTGGCTAGGGTTCGAAGCTCCTGGTGGGAAAGTGTTCTAAGGTTGCATAATCTCTTGCGAGTTTAGGCAAGTTGTCCTTTAAGCATTCACACAGAGTTCTCATATATTAACAGGAATTTGATGAAAGAACGTGAGTAGCCCCTCACTATGCTCTAGTTGCCCTTGGGAGGTGGTGATCTTTGGTGGTGAAATACTCTGAAATTACCATTCTTTTAAGGGTCTGAGTTGTTGTGCAGTGGGTTAAAGGTGTACCAGTTATGCCAGTTGCTGTAAGCTTTTGTGCTGGCTAGGGTTCGAATCTCCTGGTGGGAAAGTGTTCAAAGGATGTATAATCTCTCTTGCGTGTTTAGGCAAGTTTTGCATTAAGTATAATCATGGAGTTCTCCCATATTAACAGGAATTTGATGAAAGAACATGAGTAGCCCCTCACTATGCTCTAGTTGCTCTTGGGAGGTGGTGATCTTTGGAGGTAAAATACTCTGAAATTACCATCTCTTTTTAAGGGTCTGAGCTGTGGTGCATTTGTTTAAAGGCGTACCAGTTATGCCAGTTGCTGTAAGGATTCTGTGCTGGCTAGTGTTCGAATCTCCTGGGGAAAGTGTTCTAAGGTTGTATAATCTCTTTGCGTGTTAGGCAAGTTGTGCATTAAGCATAGACAAAGAGTTCTCTCATATTAACAGGAATTTGATGAAAGAACGTGTGAGTAGCCTCTCACTATGCTCTAGTTGCCCTTGGGAGGTGGTGATCTTTGGAGGTGAAATACTCCAAAAAGTACCATCTCTTTAAAGGTCTGAGCTGTGGTGCAGTGGGTTAAAGGCGTAACCAGTATGCCAGTTGCTGTAAGGCTTCTGTGCTGGCTAGGGTTCGAATCTCCTGGTGAGAATGTGTTCTAAGGTTGTATTAATCTCTCTTGCCTATTTAGGCAAGTTGTGCATTAAGCATAGACACAGAGTTCTCCCATTTAACAGGAATTTGATGCAAGAACGCGAGTAGCCCCTTACTATGCTCTAGTTGCTCTGGGAGGTGGTGATCTTTGGAGGTGAAATGCTCTGTAATTACCATTTCTTTTACGGGTCTGAGTTGTTGTGCAGTGAGTTAAAGGATACCAGTTATGCCAGTTGCTGTAAGGCTTCTGTGCTGGCTAGGGTTCGAATCTCTTGGTGGGAAAGTGTTCTAAGGATGTATAATCTCTCTTGCGAGTTTAGGCAAGTTGTGCATTAAGCATACACACAGAGTTTCATATATATAATAGGAATTGATGAAAGAACATGAGTAGCCACTCACTATGCTCTAGTTGCCCTTGGGAGGTGGTGATCTTTGGAGGTGAAATACTCCGAAATTACCATTTCTTTTAAGGGTCTGAGTTGTTGTGCAGTGGGTTAAAGGTGTACCAGTTATGCCAGTTGCTGTAAGGCTTTTGTGCTTGCTAGGGTTCGAATCCTGGTGGGAAAGTGTTCTAAGGATGTATAATCTCTCTTGCGTGTTTAGGCAAGTTTTGCATTAAGTATAGACACAGAGTTCTCCCATATTAACAGGAATTTGATGAAAGAACGTGAGTAGCCCCTCACTATGCTCTAGTTGCTCTTGGGAGGTGGTGATCTTTGGAGGTAAAATACTCTGAAATTACCATTTCTTTAAGGATCTGAGTAGTTGTGCAGTGGGTTAAAGGTGTACTAGTTATGCCAGTTGCTGTAAGGCTTCTGTGCTGGCTAGGGTTCGAATCTCTGGTGGGAAAGTGTTCTAAGGTTGTATAATCTCTCTTGCGTGTTTAGGCAAGTTTTGCATTAAGTATAGACACAGAGTTCTCCCATATTAACAGGAATTTGATGAAAGAACATGAGTAGCCCCTCACTATGCTCAGTTGCCCTTGGGAGGTGGTGATCTTTGGTGGTGAAATACTCCGAAATTACCATCTCTTTTAAAGGTCTGAGCTGTGATGCAGTGGGTTAAAGGCGTACTGTTATGCGAGTTGTTGTAAGGCTTCTGTGCTGGCTAGGGTTCGAATCTCTGGTGAGAAAGTGTTCTAAGATTGTATAATCTTTCTTGCCTGTTTAGGCAAGATGTGCATTAAGCATAGACACAGAGTTCTCCATATTAACAGGAATTTGATGCAAGAACGTGAGTAGCCCCTAACTATTAACTAGTTTTAAATTACGTTTAAAATACGTATTTGAGAATTGTATAGACGACTTTAAACGTGAGGTCAAAACGTTTTAATAAACCGTATTTTAAATGTCATGATATAACGTTTTGGAGCAAAGGTTGAATTTATTAGGTATAATTATCTTATTGCATTTAGAAAGATGGAGAGAGAGATCAGAGAGAGACAAAAAGGAGAGAGGAAGACAGAAGGGGAAGAGAGGGAGAAAGAGAGAGAGTGTCTAGAAGATGAGAGAAAGACAGAAGCAGAAAAAGTGAGAAGAGAGGGAAAGAGAAGAAGAGAGAGATATAAGGAAGAGAGAGAGAGGTGAGAAGAAAGAGAGGAGAGAGAAAAGAGTGAGAAGGAGAATAAGAAAGAGAGCAAAGAGAAGAAAAAGGGAGATAGAGAGAGAAAGAAGGAAAGACAGGAGAGAAAAAGGAGAGAAAAAGAGAGAAGAGACATAAAGAGGAAAGAAAAAGAGAACAAGAGAGAGAAAATGAGAGAGAAAAAAAGAGAACAGAGATAATAAGAAAAAGAGAGCAAAGCGAAGAAGAGAAAGGTAGATAATAGAGAGAGAGAGAAAGAAAGAAGAAAAGACAGAGCAGAGTGAGAAGAAGAGAGAGAAGATAGAGACAAAGGAGAGAGGGGGGAGGGAGAGGAAGGGGAGGAGGAGAAGAGAGAGAGAGAGAGAGAGAGAGAGAGAGAGAGAGAGAGAGAGAGAGAGAGAGAGAGAGAGAGAGAGAGAGAGAGAGAGAGAGAGAGAGAGAGAGAGAGAGAGACAGAGATGAGAGAAGAGAGAGAGAGAGAGAGACAGAGAGAGAGACGAGATAGAGAGAGAGAGGAGAGAGAGAGAGAGAGAGAGAGAGAGAGAGAGAGAGCGAGAGAGAGAGAGAGAGAGAGAGAGAGAGAGAGAGAGAGAGAGAGAGAGCAGAGAGAGATAGAGAGAGAGATAGATGAGAGAGAGAGAGAGAGAGAAGAGAGAAGAGAGAGAAGAAAGAGATTAGAGAGAGGATAAAGGACAGAGAGAGAGAGAGAGAGAGAGAGAGAGAGAAGAGAGAGAAGATAGAGAGAAGAGAGAGAAAATAGAGAGAGAGAGAGAGAAGAGAGAGACAGGAGAAGAGAGAGAAGAAAGAGAAGAGAGAAAAGAGAGAGAGAGAAGAGGAGAGAGTGAGAGAGAGAAGAAGAAGAGACATGCAGATAGGTAATGTAAGAGAGAGAGAGAAGAAGAAGAGACATGCAGATAGGTAATGTAAGAGAGAGAGAGGAGGGAGAGAGAAGAGTGTGAAAAGAAGAGAGAGAGAACAAGAAAAATAGAAAGAACAAGAAGAGAGTGAGACAGAGAAGAAGAGAGGAAGGGAACGGAGAGAGGGGAGGCTGTACGGCGGAGAGTGGCGGCTGTGGCGGACAATGGCGGCGGTGGCGGCGGGCGGACAGTGGCGGCTGTGGTGGACAGTGGCGGCTGTGGCGGACAGTGGCAGCGGTGGTGGACAGTGGCGGCGGGCGGACAGTGGCGGCTGTGGTGGACAGTGGCGGCTGTGGCGGACAGTGGCAGCGGTGGTGGACAGTGGCGACGGGCGGACAGTGGCGGCTGTGGCGGACAATGGCGGCAATGGTGGACAGTGGCAGCGGTGGTGGACAGTGGCGGCGGGCGGACAGTGGTGGCGGTGGCGGACTGTGGCGGCTGTGGCGGACAGTGGCAGCGGTGGCAGATAGTGGCGGCGGGCGGACAGTGGCGGCTGTGGCGGACAGTGGCGGCGGTGGTGGACAGTGGCGGCTGTGGCGGCTGCGGCTGACAGTGGCGGTGGGCGGACAGTGGCGGCTGCGGCTGACTGTGGCGGCGGGCGGACAGTGGCGGCTGCGGCTGACAGTGGCGGTGGGCGGACAGTGGCAGCGGGTGGACAGTGGCGGCGGTGGTGGACAGTGGCGGCGGTGGTGGACAGTGGCGGCGGGCGGACAGTGGCGGCTGTGGCGGACAGTGGCGGCTGCGGCGGACAGTGGCGGTGGGCGGACAGTGGTGGCGGTGGCGGACTGTGGCGGCGGTGACGGACAGTGGCAGCGGGCGGACAGTGGTGGCGGTGGCGGACAGTGGCGGCGGGCGGACAGTGGCGGCTGTGGCAGCGGTGGCGGACAGTGGCGGCGGGCGGACAGTGGTGGCAGTGGGCGGCGGTGGCGGACAGTGGCGGCTGTGTCTGGCGGTGGCGGACAGTGGCGGCGGTGGCGGACAGTGGCGGCGGTGGCGGGCGGTAGTGTGGGAACCGACCTGTGAGATTTATATTTATTTAATTTATATGAATATATATAGAATTTATATTTACGTTAATTTATATACTTCGATAGCAATTTGTATAATGTTAAGTGGACTGTATTTCTGCAATAATCTCATAATCTCACAAATCGATCCTCTACACATTAGGGGGGGTTATTAAATTAATATATATGCAGCCAATCTAACTACAGTAACTACATACATTGAAAAGGTTCCTTATCTTATAGTACAGCAGGTTAGTCCACCAGGTATAACTAGGGTGTAGACACCAAATTATCCTCTTTGAGTTAGCTTCCATCACCCAGTAACTGGTGCACAAAATCTTGCATCCTCGTCATGACCTGTCAAAAGTGCGCTAGCTGTGAAGCCAGATACCTATATATGACAAGCTATATCAGAGAAAACTGTACAGTACATGGAACAATAAAGACCTGGCTTAATTACCTTTAGTATGAGGCGATTTCGCGTTCTAACCGGCTAACCCTACCCAATGACATTAATGGCCACTAATGATAGATAATGGGTTTCGGAAAGAACACTTAACTTGATATGTAGACAGCGTGTTGAAAAATGGTACACCTTTGGTTTCCATAACACTACGTCCAAGTAAATTTAACAGGAGCCGAATTTGCTCCCGTGTGAGCCTCTGGTCTAGTATAAACAATGGCTGCCCTCCTTCCTCACTCTGACGCCTGGCTTACATTGTCCACATTTCAGAAAGTGATAGAAGGGTCACATTTACTCTACTTTAATATTGATAATTAAGTTAATTTATATAAGATGTTTTTATGATGGTAAAGTCCAAAGACTAATGTATTTAAGAATAATTCCCACCATAATAGGTGGAGAATATAATAGTATGTGGTGATGATATCCCGTTTTCTATAGACGGTAATTCCACTACAAGTTACGTTTTCTATGGGTAACTTGTTGGTAATACAGCTCTTATCTGTCTGTATGAAATAAAATGGTGTCGGATTTTCCGACATAATTCCCCAGGGGCTGCTCACGGGTCGAAGTCCTCTTTTAGAACAGACGAACACCGATACTCCTCCTTCGAATTATTAGATTAATTTGATGTTAGTAGTTAGTAATCACACATTTGTGTGTCTGTTCGTACAGGACGGATGTCCCGTACTAGAGTTGCAGGGGTTAGAAGTCTAATGCGATTTCATTTCCCTGTCAACTCTTGAAAGGCTAATATTCAAGCCTTATTACATATTATTTAACCCAGAAGACTGGATGTGATCAAGTACTACAGTCAAGTATGATTCAGGGACTGCAGTGAGATCAGTGACATTAGATATAACTTGAAGTTTCTTCAGGTAACTGGTCACTGATATATAAACACTGAGGCCCATGGAATACATCTTGATTAAATAATAAATGTATCAAATCAGTCATCAGATTTATTGGGGTTTAATTTAGTCAATTGATTCAGAAGATTGAATAGCTCATCATTAAAGTAAAGTATGGTTCTGAGACTGCAGTGGGTTCAGTGACATTGGTCGCAGTGACTTGTAGCTGTTTTAGGCTACTGTTCACTGATTTGCCACTGAAGCCTCATGAACTCATCTCCAGCTTTAAAATGATGATACTAACATCAACCTCTGTTGGTATAGTCAGCTGTAATCTCCTTAGTATAATGCTACTGGAGAAATATAATCAGCTGACAAATTTAGATTTCTACTGGTATTGTTTATCTGCAGTCATAGGTCTCCTCAGGCTTGATACTGGGCCTGAGAGTAATTTACCTCCTGCAGAGTTTAAACATGGTTATACCCTGATATTTAGTAGGGCTACCGATGAATCGATGACAATAGTCTGTCCCTACAAGGAGACCGAAGTCAGTGAGGTGATCAGACTTAATATTATCTGCCAATTTTATTCCTCTATTCCTCAGGAATTTGGCTGTTGCTCTCAGACCTTGAACTTGTAGGTCTACTGGTATTTTGTCCACCACAATGGCTTGTACTCTACAGACGTACCTGCCTAAACGTACTGATGGTTGTACCACCTGGTAGACTTGAGGTCCTGCATCTGTTACAAACCCTGAGATGTTGAATGACGTCTGGGCTACAGGCCTTAATTGTAATTCATCTGCCAGCTTTTTAGTAATATATGTTCTCTGGGAACCTTGGTCAAACAACCCACGGGTATGGACCTTGGCCCTCTTATTCAGGATGGTAATTTGGGCAGTAGGCAAAGTCGTATTACCTTTAGACTTTGCCGATTGGACACTCTTTGTTTGTTGCACCTTGCAGTACTGTACTGTGGTGGGAATGCTATCTTCCACCTTGGGTCTTGAATACGTTAATTTCGTATATTTGCACAGTGCTGCATGGTGCCTACCCCTTCTACACCTGTTGCAGGTGTTGAATTGGGTATCACAATAGTCTATGTTGTGTGACTTGAGACACCTTGCACATCTCCCTAATTCCTGGAGTCGCTCAATACGAGTGTCTCTGGTTGGATAATTAGCACAACGGTATGTTGAATGTTTCTTTTTGCAGAACATACATGTCCCCCAGCCTACTGCACGTTTGGAAGTTACCGGTTTGGGTGAACTAGTAACAGTAGGCTTGGAGGTTGCTGCTGCATTGTCAGATTTTCTGCAACTTGATGTTAGAGTAATTGAATGATGTTTATTTGGGGTAGTTGTTTTTACCCTTTAATTGACTCTTATTTTCTATTTCTGAAGGCTTGTAAGAGGCTTTAACTTCCTCATTTGCTCGTCGTTTGTTTATGATGGAATGTAAACCTTCAGTGATGTCCTGTACTGTCAGGATGGTGTTATGTTGATGTGCATATAATTCATCTAGTATATCGCTGGACAATTTTCGTTGAAGGACTACTTTGGTCATCCATTCACTAGTAGTTATATCAACCTTAAGACTGAATATTCTTAGTAGTGACTCAAACTCCATGCTGAAGGATTGTAATGAGTCAGCAGTCTGATCAGGTTGAGGTAAATCCAGCAATTGTAGTACTAGATGTATGACAGTTTTCTCATTGCCAGCATTATTCCTAGGAAGCTGGACTGGGAAATTAGTGCTGTCGCTATTTTCATTTACATTTTCTACTACTGATTCAGCTTCACCTCTAGCTTGGAGGCATGTTAACTTAGTAGCCTCAGGTATTGGGTTTTCAGAAACCACAGAGACTGTGGATAAATTGTCTGAAAACTGCTTAATTTCTGGTGGTATAATATTAGGTGAAGCTGCTTGTGGGTGAAGCTTTATCCTTGTTGATTAAAGGATCTAATCTGGCTTTACATTTATTCTCAAAAAGATCCAGATCATCCATAACATTATCTACTTTATTTGATGTACTTGCTATTTGTTCTGATTCAATTATCCTGTGTAAATGTTCCAACCTGCCTTGAGTTTCTTCTTCATATTGTGCTAGGTCAGACAGGAATGGTTCCACATCTTCAACTACTATGTCGTCGTCGTGGACTTGATTTTGGTAAGATTTCCTATTTGCTTTCAATATATGCAATTGGGTTTGAATCTGTAACAGTGGTATTTTCAACCGACGATAATTAATTACAGGCTCATATAACAACTGTTCATATTGGTTGAGATCTCTTGTTAGTTGGCGTTTGCTTGATATTAAAGCACGCTTTGCTTTCTGTGGATTAGTCATGGTGACTTGTTAATTGGGCACCACTGGCTCATAAATTGTGAGCAAGTACTAATGGTAGCCTAGGGTAAAATTTTGCACTCACTAGGCAATAATCCTACCTCTACTAGAGGTTAGCACTTAAATTAATACACATTATATATATACAATCATCCACACTAATGATTTGAGTGATAAACCCAGTGTCACTGGAAGTACCTTTAGGTTAGCTCTTCTATATCACCCTAGGATGGTAGAGACACTAATTAATCACTCAAAGGTGTAATGATCATAAGTAAATTATTATATATTACAACTCAATTCGAGTTGATAAAAATTACACCCAAAATAGGGTCTGGACCATTCATTAATGGTGTTAGGTTGTTCAATTATAGTACAACTGACTATGGTAATAATGGGACTAGGATGAGCAATAATAGTTCAACTAGTCATATCCTACCCTGTTGTGGGTTGGCAATTAGTAAATATTATACTGTGATCACTAGTGCAATATATATTAAATAATTCTCTATTTTGGAGAAATAATATACACAATTATTGATAATAGCCTCTTAATTAGCCTCTATGAAACTTCTAATATTATCAAGAACTATTAAATATTATTAGTGACCTCGCGAAATAAACTCCACAAAATTCGTGGATAATCTCTCGCGAAATGTAACACCACGAAATCCGTGAACAATATCGCGAAGACACAGCCACTAATTTGGCTGGCTTCTATATTAGCGCTGTCATTTCACAGAATAACACGCCACCAAATATCTGGGTGTACATGAAACCGCTGATGAGGCAGATCTGAACTGAGCGGGGCTCGTGAACTCGTTCGAGGCAACGCCACCGTCTTGACTGGCTTTGTTTAAATCACACTGCACTAGTATATTTAATGAATCCACTGGTTAACTGGTTCATCCGGTACTAAGATGACCAAATGTGGGTTCATAGGATCAAATAATCCGTCATCCGGTTCGAAGATGACCAAATAATGTGGGAACCGACCTGTGAGATTTATATTTATTTAATTTATATGAATATATATAGAATTTATATTTACGTTAATTTATATACTTCGATAGCAATTTGTATAATGTTAAGTGGACTGTATTTCTGCAATAATCTCATAATCTCACAAATCGATCCTCTACACATTAGGGGGGGTTATTAAATTAATATATATGCAGCCAATCTAACTACAGTAACTACATACATTGAAAAGGTTCCTTATCTTATAGTACAGCAGGTTAGTCCACCAGGTATAACTAGGGTGTAGACACCAAATTATCCTCTTTGAGTTAGCTTCCATCACCCAGTAACTGGTGCACAAAATCTTGCATCCTCGTCTTGACCTGTCAAAAGTGCGCTAGCTGTGAAGCCAGATACCTATATATGACAAGCTATATCAGAGAAAACTGTACAGTACATGGAACAATAAAGACCTGGCTTAATTACCTTTAGTATGAGGCGATTTCGCGTTCTAACCGGCTAACCCTACCCAATGACATTAATGGCCACTAATGATAGATAATGGGTTTCGGAAAGAACACTTAACTTGATATGTAGACAGCGTGTTGAAAAATGGTACACCTTTGGTTTCCATAACACTACGTCCAAGTAAATTTAACAGGAGCCGAATTTGCTCCCGTGTGAGCCTCTGGTCTAGTATAAACAATGGCTGCCCTCCTTCCTCACTCTGACGCCTGGCTTACATTGTCCACATTTCAGAAAGTGATAGAAGGGTCACATTTACTCTACTTTAATATTGATAATTAAGTTAATTTATATAAGATGTTTTTATGATGGTAAAGTCCAAAGACTAATGTATTTAAGAATAATTCCCACCATAATAGGTGGAGAATATAATAGTATGTGGTGATGATATCCCGTTTTCTATAGACGGTAATTCCACTACAAGTTACGTTTTCTATGGGTAACTTGTTGGTAATACAGCTCTTATCTGTCTGTATGAAATAAAATGGTGTCGGATTTTCCGACAGGTAGTGGTGGGCGGCGGTGGTGGGTGGTGGCGGCTGTGATGGGTGGTGGCGGCTGTGGTGGGTGATGGCGGCGGTGGTGGGTGGTGGCGGCGGTGGTAAGTGGTGGCGGCTTGTGGCGGGTGGTGGCGGCTGGTGGTGGCGGCTGGCGGTGGTGGCAGCTGGTGGCGGGCGGTGGCAGCTGTTGGCCGCTGGTGGTGGCGGGCGGTGGCGGGTGGTGGCGGGTGGTGGCGGCTGGTGGTGGCGGCTGGCGGTGGTGGCAGCTGGTGGCGGGCGGTGGCAGCTGTTGGCGGCTGGTGGTGGCGGGCGGTGGCGGCTGGGTGGCGGGCGGTGGCAGCTGGTGGCGGCTGGTGGCGGTGGTGGGTGGCGGCTGGTGGTGCCGACTGTTGTAACGGGCGATGGCGGCTGGTGGTGGCAGCTAGTGGCGGGCGATGGCGGCTGGTGGCGGGCGGTGGCAGCTGGTGGCGGCTGGTGGCGGCTGGTGGTGGCGGCTGGGTGGCGAGCGGTGGCGGTGGTGGCGGCTGTGGCGGCTGGTGGCGGGCGGTGGCAGCTGGTGGCGGTGGCAGCTGAGGGCGGCGATGGCTGGTGGTGGCGGCTGTGGTGGGTGGTGGCGGCTGTGGTGGGTGGTGGCGGTGGCGGGACGGTGGCGGCCAGCTGGGACACACCCTTCCCCACTGAAAGTCTGAGCCAGGGTTGCCAGATTCAAATTGCTAAAAGTAGCGAGCTGACGGTCTAAAAGTAGCGAATTTGTAATAAGAGTAGCCCAATTTTTTGTTTAGTGACTGATACGGGTTTCAAAGTAATCTATTATGATAGAGTACATTAAACGATTTTAATTGTTTTATTAACATTATCTCTGCATATATATATTTAACCAATATGATAATAGGATAACTTACCAATATTTACTGTTTGAAGCTTAATGGGTGTGAAGTCCTTCCACGTCTTTACAGTTGAAGATTACCAAGATCTTGATCTGCATCCACAACCTCGTTCTTGTATATTGCAGACTCATATTTAAGCATTGACATGAGTGGTTCAAATGACGAGCAACAAGTTACATTTTCTTCAAGATATGTTTTGATTCTCAAGACTGATATGTCAAAAGCTCAAGTCCCATTCCCATTCAAGATTTCTCAGTTTAGTTTTTACAGACGTTACTCTCGAAAATATCCGTTCAACCAGGGTATTACTGATTGGCAAGCTGTATATTTTCAACACAAACTCAGCGAGGTCAATCAGTATGGGATCGCCAGCAGTGTTCTTGACAGTTATTGTCTTGGTCTAAAATGACGATTCAGATGTCGGAATTTGTCCCTTACAAATGTTGGACTAGTCAATGGTTAACAGTAGGCCCCACTGACTTTCCATTTCACTAAGCTTAGATTGGTCAGCTAATACTAACGGAATTTCCGAAAATGGTGGCCATGTAAACTAAGGCATATGATAGGTAACAGATTTTTCACCTTTTTTTATAGTTTCAGCATTACTTAGAATACGAGAAAGAAGCTATTTGCAAGCTTTCACTAAAAAATTATCGCATCTTTCTTGAACATTTTGAAACTTTTCCTGGGTTGTAAAATTGTTTTGTCTGTTAGTGGCCAGGACCTAGATTCAGGAAGCTCTGTGTATTTCTTCGAAAGTGGGTTTGCTACGAAGGTTCCTAAGTGTGCCCTAAGAAGATGCTTAGGTGCAATTCAATAACGTCCACTTAGGAAGAAAATTGTTGGTTCACCTGCGAGCCGATAGAGGTCACTACTGTGATTCGTTTGGCCAATCAGAGAGCAGCCAACATTCTTCATATTGAAGATTTAGCGCTGGCTTATCGGAGCTCTACTGCCTCCTATTTACGACGAATTTTCTTATAAAATTAGTATATTTTGAAGTAAAACAATGTTTTTTCAACTTCAACAGCCAGCACCGACATTGTAGTAAACAAATATGTTACATTTGTTGTTTACCTACGTAATTCTAAGAGATACTGTGTAGCTGTCCTTGTTGCTCGGAAGATACGCTGACAATTATTGTATATATTTACTGAATTTACCCAAAGGCCACTAACTATCTAGTGGCCTCGAAGAGGGCAGAAAGCCGGCGGCTTGTTAAAGGGCCCGCCAATTGTCTTAATGATATTTTTTAGCTGGAATTTGGCATTTACGGCTTCAGCGGGTAGGCGGTTCCATGGGTTTATAGCCCTCTTGGTGGAAAAAAACATCTGTTTTCAGTCCTACTTGAGAGAACATACTCTCCAACACTATATCTGTGATTGTCATGTTATCAGTGACTTCATACCAAATTGTGTGAGGTATTTTGAGCTCTGTAATTACTTCATACACACAGGAATATTGGAAGATATTCTTGTGCTGCACCCAGATTTTGCCTGTGGGGGCTAATAGATCAGCATTAAGTATTTTGTTCTCTCCTAATTCCATGTATGACTGGCCATCCTGTGAGGTGAGGATGTTGGATGAGCTTGTAGCTGGTTTTTGATCTACACTGTGTGGTCCTTTATACAGAATAGGGAAGCAGCACATTGATGTGTATACCTAAACATGTTTAAAAATACATTGTTTGAGAGGAGTCAGGTAGAAACTGGTAAGGGTAATTATAATATAATGTTTCCATGATTCAGTGCTTACCTCCTGTGAAAATTGCTTAGAGTTGTTTAGTCAGAGTTGATTTGTTTTTTGTATTGAGGCTGGTATTTTCTAAATTGATTCCATGCACAGTATGTCTAACCATCCTGTGAGATGGGAGTATTAGATAAACTTATAGCTAGTTTTTTATCTACGCTGTGTAATATTCCATATAGAATAGGGTAGTAGTACATTGCTGTGTATACCTAATCTTCTTAATAAAAAAAATCAGTAATAAAGGTTTAAATTATAGTTTGTATTATTACAAATTCAGTACTGTATTATCCTTATTAAATCATGTTGACCATGGATCATTAAGATCTCATGTTGATATGTAATAGTCATATATCTTTTGAACTGCTAATCCATGCTAATCATTCATTTAATTGTGCATTATGTCTCAATTTTTCACTTCCTTGGATATACTGTACAGTACAAAAAGATAGGATAAAAATATACCAGTAATATTTCTTTCATTATATTTTTCATTTAAATAACCGCATCAATATTTTTACAGCTGACAGGATTTGTTCTACCATACAGGTGCATTATTTGTCAAAAAAAAAAAAACTGGTTTATTGTTACACACAATGGTGCTACATAGCCTTCCCAGCTTGGTGCCTTCTTTTAATACTTACTGATTAAAAAATAAATAATAAATACATTTTATTCAGGAAAAGTACATACAGTTGATTTACAAACATAATGTTGGATTTATAGACAGAGCTAGTACATACAATACCTAAAGCCGCTAATACTCATAGCATTTCGGGCGAGGTGTGGGGGAAAAAACACAGGCTAAAACTTAATAGTAATCGGGATTAGGTATAAATTGTGTTGAAAGAAGGAATACAAATTACAAAAAGGGGAGTTAACATAGCATAAATCAGCAATTGCACATGTTGGTGAACAGCATTGTTTAAAAAATAGCAAGACATGGGTTGACATTTCGGAGGTAAGTTAGGTTACATGAAGTTAATTAGGCATTACTTGGTTTAACTCTTAAACTGGTAGAGAGAGGTACAGCCTTTGACATGATTCGGGAGGTCATTCCACATTCTGGGTCCCTTGATTTGTAGAGCACTTCTAGTTTGGTTACACACAGCCAAATTGAGTAACAGGAAGAGGTCTTGGACACAAATTTGTTCCATGCTAAATGTAGAGGAATCAGCTGAGTATTCCTCAAATAAAATAAGTTGCCTCAGCTTATAAGGTAAATAAAATAAGCATTTCTCAAATAAGTAGCTGCCTCACCTCACTGCCTTACTGCTACATAGCCTTCCCGGCATGGTGTCTTCTTTTGATAATTACTTGTTCCACACCCAAGTTGTGTAACAGGAAGAGGTCTTGGACCCCTACTTCCCTCTCTCTTTTTTAATCATCTATATAGTCATAATTATAGCTTTAAGTATTCAATGAATAAAGTTTTTGACATTTTTACCCTTCTCCTTACCTAACATCATTTGTGCAGCATATTTTTATTTTATGTCTCACCCAGATTTAATTTCAAAATAAAACCAAACTAAATAAATTAGAAATGGGTATGTATAGCTAAGGTACACCCTTACTACTAGGTGAACAGGGGCATTTGGTGATAGTAAATGATCCCATCAGGCAGGGCTCATCACCTTCTCTCATTTTTCATGTTCACCAGTGTTTATTTACTTAATAACTACTGGTATAATATCTTGCTATTATAAAACTAATTCTACTATCATCAAACACATATCTACTTCAAGTTTCAAGCAGAGAATGCATATATAACTAACACGAAGGACTCCTCTTCACTAGATTCACCAGCCATAATATTTTGGTCATGTTCCAATATCATAAATCAATCCCAGTGTTATGTAGTAGAGAAAAAAATGACTTATATCCAGTTTACGTAAAGCTACGAGTGGTCGAAACCACACTTAAATCCCGGAATGAACTTACGAAGGTTTTTCCACTTAGTGTAGCTACCTGAATACGGATGTAGCCGCCATGAAGTCGCTAAGAAGGAAAACGTTCTTAGCTAAGAGGAAAAACCTTCGTAAGTATCATCCTGAATCTGGCCCCTGGCTCTCTGCACGTATTTTCAACTTGAAATTACGTCTTTTTATACCGAAAATATGCCAATTACTGAAAGCGGAGATGGGTCACATTTTGCCCAAACCCCAATGCGGTTTTCAAAATATCTCAAACATCCCAAAATCGACGCTTGAGCGATATTTTTGACCCAAATTCTGGCTCTCTGCACGAACTTTTTGTTTGAAATTACGATATTTTATACCGAAAATACGCCAATTACTGAAAGCGGAGATGGTTCACATTTTGCCCAAACCACCCTGCAGTTTTTAATATATTTCTAACATCTCAAATTCGACGCTTCAGCGATATTTTTGAGCCAAATTCTGGCTCTCTTTACGTACTTTCAGTTTGAAATTACGACTTTTATACCGAAAATATGCCAATTACTGATAACAGCGATTGGTCACATTTTGCGCAAACCACTCTGCAGTTTTCAAAATATCGCCAAAAATCCCAAATTCGACGCCTTAGCCATATATAGGAGCCAAATTCTGGCTCTGCACGTATTTTCAGTTTGATCTTCGATATTTTATACCGAAAATATTCCAATTACTGAGAACAGCGATTGGTCACATTTTGCCCAAACCCCCCAGCAGTTTTCAAAATATCCCAAACATCCCAAATTCGAAGCCTGGGCCATATTTTGGAGCCAAAATCTGGCTCTCTGCACGTATTTTCAGTTTGAAATTACCACTTTTTATACCGAAAATATGCCAATTACTGAAAGCGGCGATGGGTCACATTTTGCCCAAACCCCAATGCGGTTTTCAAAATATCTCAAACATCCCAAAATCGACGCTTGAGCGATATTCTGGAGCCAAATTCTGGCTCTCTGCACGTATTTTAAATTTGAAATTAAGAATTTTTATACCGAAAATATGCCAATTACTGAGACCAGCGATGGGTCACATTTTGCCCAAACCCCCCAGCAGTTCTCAAAATACCCCAAACATCCCAATTTCGACGCATGAGCCATACTTTGGAGACAAATTTTTTGCGCTCTGCACGTATTTTCAGTTTGAAATTACGACATTTTATACCGAAAATAAGCCAATTACTGAGAGCAGCGATGAGTCACATTTTGCCGAACCCCCCCTGCAGCTTTCAAAATAATCCAAAACATCCCAAATTCGACACCTGAGCCATATTTTGGAGCCAAATTGTGGCTCTAAATACGTATTTTCAGTTTGAAATTACCACTTTTTATACCGAAAATATGCCAATTACTGAAAGCGGCGTTGGGTCATATTTTGCGAAAACCACCCCGCAGTTTTCAAAATATCCCAAACATCCCAAATTCAAAACCTGAGCTATATTTTGGAGCCAAGTTCTTGCTCTCTGCACGTATTTTCAGTTTTAAATTACGATTTTTTTTTTCGAAAGTATGCCAATTACTGAAAGCATCGATGGGTCACATTTTGGCCAAACCCCGCTGCAGTTTTCAATATATCCCAAACATCCCAAATTCGACGCCTGAGCCATTATTTGGAGCCAAATTCTGGCTCTCTGCACGTATTTTCAGTTTGAAATTAAGACTTTTTACTTGAAAATATGCCAATTACTGAAAGCAGCGATGGGTCACATTTTGCCCAAACCCCCCTGCAGTTTTCAAAATATCCCAAACATCCCAAATTCGACGCTTGAGCGATATTTTGGAGCCAAATTCTGGCTCTCTGCACCTATTTTCAGTTTGAATATAAGACTTTTTATACCGAAAATATGCCAATTACTGAGAGCGGCGATGGATCACATTTTGCCCAAACCCCCCTGCAGTTTTCAAAATATCCCAAACATCCGAAGTTCGACGCATGAGCCATATTATGAAGCCAAATTCTGGCTCTCTGCATGAATTTTCTGTTTGAAATTACGACATTTTATACCGAATTATGCCAATTACTGAAAGCTGCGATAGGTCACATTTTGCCCAAAACCCCTTGCAGTTTTTGAAATATCCCAAACATCCCAAATTCGACACCTAAGCCATATTTTGAAGAAAATTCTGTGTCTCTGCACATATTTTTAGTTTGAAAATACGACTTTTTATACCGAAAAAAATGCCAATTACTGAAAGCAGCGATGGGTCACATTTTGCCCAAACCCCGCTGCAGTTTTCAAAATATCCAAAACATCCCAAATTGAAAGCCTGAGCTATATTTTGAAGCCAAATTCTAGCTATCTGCACGTTTTTTCAGTTTGAAATTATGACATTTTATACCGAAAATATGCCAATTACTGAAAGCGGCGATGCGTCACATTTTGCTCTACCCCCCCCCCCCCTGCAGTTTTCAAAATATCCCAAACATTCCAAATACGACACATGATCCATAATTTGGAGCCTAATTCTGGCTCTGCACGTGTTTTCAGATTAAAATTACGACTTTTTATACCGAAAATATGCCAATTACTGAAATCGGTGGTGGGTCACATTTTACCCAAACCCCCCAGCAGTTTTGAAAATATCCCAAAAATCCTAAAATAGACGCCTGAGCCATATTTTGGAGCCAAATTATGGTTCTCTGCGCGTATTTTCAGTTCTAAATTTCGACTTTTTATACCGAAAATATGCCAATTACTGAAAGCGGCGATGGATCACATTTTGCCCAAACCTCCCCTGCAGTTTTCAAAATATCCCAAACATTCCAAATTTGACGCCTGAGCCATATTTTGGAGCCAAATTATGGTTCTCTGCGCGTATTTTCAGTTTGAAATTTCGAATTTTATACCGAAAATATGCCATTTAATGAAGGCAGCGATGGGTCACATTTAGTCCAAACACCGCTGCAGTTTTCAAAATATCCAAAACATCCCAAATTCAAAGCCTGAGCTATATTTTGGAGCCATATTCTAGCTATCTGCACGTATTTTGAGTTTGAAATTACGTCTTTTTATACCGAAAATATGCCAATTACTGAAAGCAGCGATGGTTATCTTGAGGTTATCTTGAGATGATTTCGGGGCTTTAGTGTCCCCGCGGCCCGGTCCTTGACCAGGCCTCCACCCCCAGGAAGCAGCCCGTGACAGCTGACTAACACCCAGGTACCTATTTTACTGCTAGGTAACAGGGGCATAGGGTGAAAGAAACTCTGCCCATTGTTTCTCGCCGGCGCCTGGGATCGAACCCAGGACCACAGGATCACAAGTCCAGCGTGCAGTCCGCTCGGCCGACCGGCTCCCTGCGATGCGATGCGATGCGATGCCTCCCTGCGATGGGTCACATTTTGACCAAACCTCCCCTGCAGTTTTGAAAACATCCCAAACATTCTAAATTTGACGCCTGAGCCATATTTTGGAGGCAAACTATGGTTCTCTGAGCGTATTTTCAGTTTGAAATTTCGAATTTTATACCGAAAATATGCCAATTACTGATAGATGCGATGGGTCAAATTTTGCCCAAACTCCTCTGCAGTTTCCAAATATCCAAATTATCGCAAATTCGACGCCTGACCCATATTTGAAATCAAATTCTGGCTCTCTTCACGTATTTTCAGTTTGAAATTATGACTTTTTGTACCGAAAATATGCCAATTACTGAGAGCGGTGATTGGTCACACTTTGGCCCCCCCCCCCCGTTCCCTGCAGTTTTGAAAATATCCCAAACATCGCAAATTCGACGCCTGAGCTATATTTTGGAGCCAAATTCTGACTCTCTGCGCGTATTTTGAGTTTGAAATCATGGCTTTTTATACCAAAAATATGCCAATTATTGAGAGCAGCGATGGGTCACATTTTTCTCAAACCCCCCTGCAGCTTTCAAAATATCCTAAACATCCCAAATACAACGCCTGATCCATAATTTGGAGCCAAATTCTGGCTCTTTGCACGTGTTTTCAGTTTGAAATTAAGACTTTTTATACCGAAAGTATGTCAATTACTGAAAGATGCTATGGCTCACATTTGGCCCAAACCCCCGAGCAGTTTTCAAAATATCCCAAAAATCCCAAATTCAACGCCTGAGCTATATTTTGGAGCCAAATTCTAGCTGTCTGCACCTATTTTCAGTTTGAAATTACGACATTTTATACCGAAACTATACCAATTACTGAAAGCAGTGATGGGTCACATTTTGATCAAACCCCCCCTGCAGTTTTCAAAATATCCAAAACATCGCAAATTCGACGCTTTAATCATATTTTAGAGCCAAATTCTGGCTCTCTGCACGTATTTAAAGTTTGAAATTACGACTTTTTATACCGAAAATATGCCTAATACTGAAATCGGCGATGGGTCACATTTTGCCCAAACCCCCGTGGAGTTTTCAAAATATCCCAAACATCCCAAATTCAACGTCTATATTTTGGAGCCAAATTCTGGCTCTCTGCGCGTATTTTCAATTTAAAATAACGACTTTTATACCGAAAGTATGCCAATTACTGAGAGCGGCGATGGGTCACATTTTGCCCAAACCCCCTTGCAGTTTTCAAAATATCCCAAACATCCCAAATTCGTCGCCTGAGCTATTTTCTGGAGCCAAATTCTGGCTCTCTGCACATATTTTCAGTTTGATATTACGATTTTTTATACCGAAAATATGCCAATTTCTGAAAGCGGCGATGGGTCCCATTTTGCCCAAACCCCCCTGCAGTTTTCAAAATATCACAAACATCGCAAATTCGACGCCTGAGCCATTATTTGGAGCCAAATTTTTGCTCTCTGCCCGTATTTTCAGCTTGAAATTACGACTTTTTATCCCGAAAATATGCCAATTACTGTGAGCGGCGATGGGTCTTATTTTGACCAAACCCCCCTGCAGTTTTCAAATTATCTCAAACATCGCAAATTCGACGCCTGAGCCATATTTTGGAGCCAAATTCTGGCTCTCTACAGTATTTTCATTTTGAAATTATGACTTTTATTCCGAATATATGCAAATTTTTGAAAGCGGTGATAGGTCACATTTTGCCCAAACCCCCTGCTGTTTTCAAAATAACCGAAATACCGCAAATTCGCCGCTTGAGCATATTTTGGTGCCTAATTCTGGCTCTCTGCACGTATTTTCAGTCTGAAATTACGACTTTTTATACCGAAAAATGCAAATTACTGAGAGCAGCGATGGGTCACATTTTGCCCAACCTCCTCTGCAGTTTACAAAATACCCCAAACCTTCCAAATTCGACGCCTGAGTCATATTTTGGAGCCAAATTTTGGCTCTCAGCACGTATTTTCAGTTTGAAATTATGACTTTTTATAACGAAAATATGACAATTACTGAAGGCAGCGATGAGTTACATTTTGCCCAAACCCCCGTGCAGTTTTCAAAATATCCCAAGCATCCCAAATTCAACGCCTGAGTTATATTTTGGAGCCAAATTCTGGCTCTCTGCACATATTTTCAGTAGGAAATTACGACTTTTTATACCGAAAATATACTGAGAGCGGCGATGGGTCCCATTTTGCCCAAACCCCTCTGCAGTTTTCAAATATCCCAAACATCGCAAATTCGACGCATGAGCCATATTTTGGAGCCAAATTATAGTTTTCTGTGTGTATTTTCAGTTTGAAATTTCAACTTTTTATACCGAAAATATGCCAATTACTGAAAGCGGCGATGGGTCACATTTTGCGCAAACCCCGCTGCAGTTTTCAAAATAACCAAAACATCCCAAATTCAATGCCTGAGCTATATTTTGGAGCCAAATTCTAGTTATCTGCACGTATTTTGAGTTTGAAATTACAACTTTTTATACCGAAAATATGCCAATTACTGAATGAGGCAATGGGTCACATTTTGCCCAAACCCCTCTGCAGTTTTCAAAATATCCGAAACATAGCAAATTCGACGCCTGAGCCATATTTTGGAGCCAAATTCTTGCTCTCTGCACGTATTTTCAATTTGAAATTACGAATTTTTATACCGAAAATATGCCAAATACTGAAATCGGCGGTGGGTCACATTTTGACCAAACCCCCGTGCAGTTTTCAAAATATGCTAAACATCCCAAATTCAACACCTGAGTCATATTTTGAATCCAAATTCTAGCTTTCTACACGTATTTTGAGTTTGAAATTACGACTTTTTATACCAAAAATACGCCAATTACTGAAATCTGCGTTGGCTCCCATTTTGCCCAGACCTCTCTACAATTTTCAAAATATCCCAAACACACCAAATTCGACTCTTGAGAAATATTTTGGAGCCAAATTATGGTTCTCTGCGCTTATTTTCAGTTTGAAATTTAGAATTTTATACCGATAATATGCCAATTACTGCAAGCGGCGATGGGTCACATTTTGCCCAAACCCCGCTCCAGTTTCAAAATTTCGAAAACTTCGCAAATGCATCTCCTGAGCTATATTTTGGAGCCAAATTCTATCTATCTGCACGTATTTTCAGTTTGAAATTACGACTTTTATTCCGAAAATATGCCAATTACTGATAGCAGCAATGGGTCAAATTTTGCCCAAACCCCCTGCAGTTTCCAAAATATCAAAATTATCGCAAATTCGACGCCTGACCCATATTTTGGAGTCAAATTCTATCTATCTGCACGTATTTTGAGTTGGAAATTACGACTTTTTATACCGAAAATACGCCAATTATTGAAATCTGCGATGGGTCACGTTTTGCCCATAACCTTCTGCAGTTGTCAAAATATCCCAAACGTATCAAATTCGTCGCCTGAGCCATATTTTGGAGCCAAATTCTGGTTCTCTGAACGTATTTTCAGTTAGAAATTACGACTTTTATACCGAAAATATGCCAATTACTGGTAGCAGCGATTGGGTCAAATTTTGCCCATACCCCCCTGCAGTTTACAAAATATCCCAAACATCGCAAATTCGACGCCTGAGTCATATTTTGGAACCAAATTCTTGCTCTCTGCAAGTATTTACAGTTTGAAATTACGACTTTTATACCGAAAATATGCCAAATACTGAAATCGGCGAAGGGTCACATTTTGCCCAAACCCCCCTGCAGTTTTTAAAATATCCCAAACATCGCAAATTCGACGCCTGAGTCATACTTTTGGATCCAAATTCTTGCCCTCTGCACGTATTTTCAGTTTGAGATTATGACTATTTATACCGAAAATATGCCAATTACTGAAAGCGGCGATGGGTCACATTTTGCTCAAACCCTCCCTGCAGTTTTCAAAATATCCTAAACATCCCAAATACAACGCCTGATCCATAATTTGGAGCCAAATTCTGGCTCTTTGCACGTTTATTCAGTTTGAAATTACGAACTTTTATACCGAAAGTATGCCAATTACTAAAAACGGTGATGGGTCACATTTTGATCAAACCCCCCTGCAGTTTTCAAAATATCCAAAACATTGCAAATTCGACGCCTGACCCATATTTTGGAGTCAAATTCTGGCATTCAACACGTATTTTCAGTTTGAAATTACGAATTTTATACCGAAAATATGCCAAATACTGAAAGAGGCGATGGGTCTCATTTTACCCAAATCCCCCTGCAGTTTTCAATATTTCCTAAACATCTCATATTCGAAGCATCAGCCAAATTTTGCAGCCAAATTCTAGCTCACTGCGTGTATTTTAATTTTGAAATTATGACTTTCTGTACCGAAATTATGCCAATTACTGAAAGCAGCGATGGGTCCTATTTTCCCCAAACCCTTCTTCAGATTTAAAATATCCCATACATCCAAATTCGACGCCTGAGCCATATTTTGGAGGCAAATTCCTGCTCTCTGCACGTATTTTGAGTTTGAAAATACGAATTTTTATACCGAAAATGTGCCAAATACTGAAAGCAGCGATGGGTCACTTTTGCCAAAACGCCCCTGCAGTTTCCAAAATATCACAAACATCGCAAATTCGACGCCTGAGCCATATGTTAGAGCCAAATTCTGGCTCGCTGCACGTATTTTCAGTTTGAAATTACGACTTTTTATACCTAAAATATGCCAATTACTGAAAGCGGCGGTGCGTCATATTTTGCTCAAACCCACGTGCAGTTTTCAAAATATCCCAAACATCCCAAATTCGACCCCTGAGCCCTATTTTGGAGACAAATTCTCGCTCTCTGCAGGTTTTTTCTTTTTGAAATTACGACTTTTTATCCCGAAAATATGCCAATTACTGAAAGCGGCGATGGGTCTCATTTTGACCAAACCCCCCTGCAGTTTTCAAATTATCTCAAACATCGCAAATTCGACGCCTGAGCCATATTTTGGAGCCAAATTCTGGCTCTCTACAGTATTTTCAGTTTGAAATTACGACTTTTTATTCCGAATATATGCTAATTTTTGAAAGCAGCGATAGGTCACAATTTGCCTAAACCCCCTGTTGTTTTCAAAATATCCGAAACACCGCAAATTCGACGCTTGAGCATATTTTGGTGCCTAATTCTGGCTCTCTGCACGTATTTTCAGTCTGAAATTACGACTTTTTATACCGAAAATATGCCAATTACTGAGAGCAGCGATGGGTCACATTTTGCCCAACTTCCCCTGCAGTTTACAAAATACCCCAAACCTCCCAAATTCGACGCCTGAGTCATATTTTGGAGCCAAATTCTATCTATCTGCACGTATTTTGAGTTGGAAATTACGACTTTTTATACCGAAAATACGCCAATTATTGAAATCTGCGATGGGTCACGTTTTGCCCATAACCTTCTGCAGTTGTCAAAATATCCCAAACGTATCAAATTCGTCGCCTGAGCCATATTTTGGAGCCAAATTCTGGTTCTCTGAACGTATTTTCAGTTAGAAATTACGACTTTTATACCGAAAATATGCCAATTACTGGTAGCAGCGATTGGGTCAAATTTCGCCCATACCCCCTGCAGTTTACAAAATATCCCAAACATCGCAAATTCGACGCCTGAGTCATATTTTGGAACCAAATTCTTGCTCTCTGCAAGTATTTACAGTTTGAAATTACGACTTTTTATACCGAAAATATGCCAAATACTGAAATCGGCGAAGGGTCACATTTTGCCCAAACCCCCCTGCAGTTTTTAAAATATCCCAAACATCGCAAATTCGACGCCTGAGTCATACTTTTGGATCCAAATTCTTGCCCTCTGCACGTATTTTCAGTTTGAGATTATGACTATTTATACCGAAAATATGCCAATTACTGAAAGCGGCGATGGGTCACATTTTGCTCAAACCCTCCCTGCAGTTTTCAAAATATCCTAAACATCCCAAATACAACGCCTGATCCATAATTTGGAGCCAAATTCTGGCTCTTTGCACGTTTATTCAGTTTGAAATTACGAACTTTTATACCGAAAGTATGCCAATTACTAAAAACGGTGATGGGTCACATTTTGATCAAACCCCCCTGCAGTTTTCAAAATATCCAAAACATTGCAAATTCGACGCCTGACCCATATTTTGGAGTCAAATTCTGGCATTCAACACGTATTTTCAGTTTGAAATTACGAATTTTATACCGAAAATATGCCAAATACTGAAAGAGGCGATGGGTCTCATTTTACCCAAACCCCCCTGCAGTTTTCAATATTTCCTAAACATCTCAAATTCGAAGCATCAGCCAAATTTTGCAGCCAAATTCTAGCTCACTGCGTGTATTTTAATTTTGAAATTATGACTTTCTGTACCGAAATTATGCCAATTACTGAAAGCAGCGATGGGTCCTATTTTCCCCAAACCCTTCTTCAGATTTAAAATATCCCATACATCCCAAATTCGACGCCTGAGCCATATTTTGGAGGCAAATTCCTGCTCTCTGCACGTATTTTGAGTTTGAAAATACGAATTTTTATACCGAAAAATGTGCCAAATACTGAAAGCAGCGATGGGTCACTTTTGCCAAAACGCCCCTGCAGTTTCCAAAATATCACAAACATCGCAAATTCGACGCCTGAGCCATATGTTAGAGCCAAATTCTGGCTCGCTGCACGTATTTTCAGTTTGAAATTACGACTTTTTATACCTAAAAATATGCCAATTACTGAAAGCGGCGGTGCGTCATATTTTGCTCAAACCCACGTGCAGTTTTCAAAATATCCCAAACATCCCAAATTCGACCCCTGAGCCCTATTTTGGAGACAAATTCTCGCTCTCTGCAGGTTTTTTCTTTTTGAAATTACGACTTTTTATCCCGAAAATATGCCAATTACTGAAAGCGGCGATGGGTCTCATTTTGACCAAACCCCCCTGCAGTTTTCAAATTATCTCAAACATCGCAAATTCGACGCCTGAGCCATATTTTGGAGCCAAATTCTGGCTCTCTACAGTATTTTCAGTTTGAAATTACGACGTTTTATTCCGAATATATGCTAATTTTTGAAAGCAGCGATAGGTCACAATTTGCCTAAACCCCCTGTTGTTTTCAAAATATCCCAAACACCGCAAATTCGACGCTTGAGCATATTTTGGTGCCTAATTCTGGCTCTCTGCACGTATTTTCAGTCTGAAATTACGACTTTTTATACCGAAAATATGCCAATTACTGAGAGCAGCGATGGGTCACATTTTGCCCAACTTCCCCTGCAGTTTACAAAATACCCCAAACCTCCCAAATTCGACGCCTGAGTCATATTTTGGAGCCAAATTCTGGATCTCTGCACGTATTTTCAGTTTGAAATTACGACTTATTATACCGAAAATATGCTAATTACTGAAATCGGCTGTGGTCACATTTTGCTCAAACTCCCATGCAGTTTTCAAAATATCCCAAACATCACAAATTCGACGCCTGAGCCATATTTTGGAGCCAAATTCTAGCTCTCTGCACGTATCGTAATTTCAAACTCAAAATACGTGCAGAGAGCTAGAATTTGGCTCCAAAATATGGCTCAGGCGTCGAATTTGTGATGTTTGGGATATTTTGAAAACTGCATGGGAGTTTGAGCAAAATGTGACCACAGCCGATTTCAGTAATTAGCATATTTTCGGTATAATAAGTCGTAATTTCAAACTGAAAATACGTGCAGAGATCCAGAATTTGGCTCCAAAATATGACTCAGGCGTCGAATTTGGGAGGTTTGGGGTATTTTGTAAACTGCAGGGGAAGTTGGGCAAAATGTGACCCATCGCTGCTCTCAGTAATTGGCATATTTTCGGTATAAAAGTCGTAATTTCAGACTGAAAATACGTGCAGAGAGCCAGAATTAGGCACCAAAATATGCTCAAGCGTCGAATTGAAATTAAAAGCGTCGAGTTTGAAATTACGTCTTCTTATACTGTAAATATTCCAATTACTGAAAGCGGCGATGGGTCACATTTTGCCCAAACCCCCCTGCAGTTTTCAAAATATCCCAAACATCCCAAATTCGACTCCTTAGCCATATTTTGGAGCCAAATTATGGTTCTCTGCACGTATTTTCAGTTTGAAATTTCGAATTTTATACCGAAAATATGCCGATTACTGAAAGCGGCGATGGGTCACATTTTGCTCAAACTCCCGTGCAGTTTTCAAAATATCCCAAACATCACAAATTCGACGCCTGAGCAATATTTTGGAGCCAAATTCTAGCTCTCTGCACGTATTTTGAGTTTGAAATTACGACTTCTTATACTGTAAATATTCCAATTACTGAAAGCGGCGATGGGTCACATTTTGCCCAAACCCCGCTTCAGTTTTCAAAATATCCAAAACATCGCAAATACAACGCCTGAGCTATATTTTGGAGCCAAATTCTAGCTATCTGCACGTAATTTCAGTTTGAAATTACGACTTTTTATACCGAAAATATGTATATTACTGAAATCTGCGGTTGGTCACGTTTTGCCCAAAACCCTCTGCAGTTTTCAAAATATCCCATACGTACCAAATTCGACGCCTGAGCAATATTTTAGAGCCAAATTCTGGTTCTCTGAACGTATTTTCAATTTGAAGTTAGAACTTTTATACCGAAAATATTCCAATTACTGGAAGCGGCGATGGGTCACATTTTGCCCAAACCCCCCTGCAGTTTTTAAAATATCCTAAAAATCGAAATTGGACGCCTGAGCTATATTTTGGATCCAAATTCTGGCTCTCTGCACGTATTTTCAGTTTGAAATTACGAATTTTTATACCGAAAATATGCCAAAAATACGCCTGAGCAATATTTTAGAGCCAAATTCTGGTTCTCTGAACGTATTTTCAATTTGAAGTTAGAACTTTTATACCGAAAATATTCCAATTACTGGAAGCGGCGATGGGTCACATTTTGCCCAAACCCCCCTGCAGTTTTTAAAATATCCTAAAAATCGAAATTGGACGCCTGAGCTATATTTTGGATCCAAATTCTGGCTCTCTGCACGTATTTTCAGTTTGAAATTACGAATTTTTATACCGAAAATATGCCAATTACTGAAAGCGGCGATGGGTCCCATTTTGCCCAAACCAAAAAATAAAATATGAAATACTCCCAGGAGTATTTCATATTTTTCCAATACTAATAGGAGGTGAAATACTCCGAAATTACCATCTCTTTTAAGGGTCTGAGCTGTGGTGCATTTGTTTAAAGGCGTACCAGTTATGCCAGTTGTTGTAAGGCTTCTGTGCTGGCTAGGGTTCGAATCTCCTGGTGAGAAAGTGTTCTAAGATTGTATAATCTCTCTTGCCTGTTTAGGCAAGTTGTGCATTAAGAATAGACACAGAGTTCTCCCATATTAACAAGAATTTGATGAAAGAACATGAGTAGCCCTCACTATGCTCTAGTTGCTCTTGGGAGGTAGTGATCTTTGGAGGTAAAATACTCTGAAATTACCATTTCTTTTAAGGATCTGAGTTGTTGTGCAGAGGGTTAAAGGCTTACCAGTTATGCCAGTTGCTGAAAGGCTTCTGTGCTGGCTAGGGTTCGAATATCCTGGTGGGAAAGTGTTCTAAGGTTGTAAAATCTCTCTCGCGTGTTTAGGCAAGTAGTGCATTAAGCATAGACACAGAGTTCTCCCATATTAACAGGAATTTGATGAAAGAACGTGAGTAGCCCCTCACTATGCTCTAGTTGCCCTTGGGAGGTGGAGATCTTTGAAGGTGAAATACTCCGAAATTACCATCTCTTTTAAAGGTCTGAGCTGTGGTGCAGTGGGTTCAAGGCGTACCAGTTATGCCTGTTGCTGAAAGGCTTCTGTACTGGCTAGGGTTCGAATCTCCTGGTGGGAAAGTGTTCTAAGGTTGTACAATCTCTCTTGCGTGTTTATTCAAGTTGTGCATTAAGCATAGACACAGAGTTCTCCCATATTACCAGGAATTTGATGAAAGAACGTGAATAGCCCCTCACTATGCTCTAGTTGCCCTTGTGAGGTGGTGATATTTGGAAGAGAAACACTCTGAAATTACCATCTCTTTTAAAGGTCTGAGCTGTGGTGCAGTGGGTTAAAGGCGTACCAGTTATGCCAGTTGCTGTAAGGCTTCTGTGCTGGCTAGGGTTCGAATCTCCTGGTGAGAAAGTGTTCTAAGGTTGTATAATCTCTCTTGCCTGTTTAGGCAAGTTGTGCATTAAGCATAGACACAGAGTTCTCCCATATTAACAGGAATTTGATGCAAGAACGTGAGTAGCCCCTTACTATGCTCTAGTTGCTCTTGGGAGGTGGTGATCTTTGGAGGTGAAATACTCTGAAATTACCATTCTTTTAATGGGTCTGAGTTGGGGTGCAGTGGGATAAAGGTGTACCAGTTATGCCAGTTGATGTAAGGCTTTTGTGCTGGCTAGGGTTCGAATCTCTTGGTGGGAAAGTGTTCTAAGGATGTATAATATCTCTTGCGAGTTTAGGCAAGTTGTGCATTAAGCATACACACAGAGTTCTCATAATTAACAGGAATTTGATGAAAGAACGTGAGTAGCCCCTCACTATGCTCTAGTTGCCCTTGGGAGGTGGTGATCTTTGGAGGTGAAATACTCCGAAATTACCATCTCTTTTAAGGGTCTGAGTGGGGTGCATTTGTTTAGAGGCGCACCAGTTATGCCAGTTGCTGTATGGCTTCTGTGCTGGCTAGGGTTCGAATCTCCTGGTGGGAAAGTTTTCTAAGGTTGTATAATCTCTCTTGCGTGTTTATTCAAGTTGTGCATTAAGCATAGACACAGAGGTCTCCCATATTAACAGGAATTTGATGAAAGAACGTGACTAGCCCCTCACTATGGTCTAGTTGTCCTTGGGAGGTGGTGATCTTTGGAAGTGAAATACTCCAAAATTATCATTTCTTTTAAGGGTCTGAGTTGTTGTGCAGTGGGCTAAAGGCGTGCCAGTTGCTGTAAGGCTTCTGTGCTGGCTAGGATTCGAATCTCCTGGTGGGAAAGTGTTCTAAGGTTGTATAATCTCTTGCGAGTTTAGGCAAGTTGTCCTTTAAGCATTCACACAGAGTTCTCATATATTAACAGGAATTTCAGGAAAGAACATGAGTAGCCCCTCACTATGCTCTAGTTGCCCTTGGGATGTGGTGATCTTTGGAGGTAAAATACTCTGAAATTACCATTTCTTTTAAGGATCTGAGTTGTTGTGCAGTGGGTTAAAGGTGTACCAGTTATGCCAGTTGCTGTAAGGCTTTTGTGCTTGCTAGGGTTCGAATCTCCTGGTGGGAAAGTGTTCTAAGGATGTATAATCTCTCTTGCGTGTTTAGGCAAGTTTTGCATTAAGTATAGACACAGAGTTCTCCATATTAACAGGAATTTGATGAAAGAACGTGAGAAGCCCCTCACTATGCTCTAGTTGCTCTTGGGAGGTGGTGATCTTTGGAGGTAAAATACTCTGAAATTACCATTTCTTTTAAGGATCTGAGTTGTTGTGCAGTGGGTTAAAGGTGTACTAATTATGCCAGTTGCTGTAAGGCTTCTGTGCTGGCTAGGGTTCGAATCTCCTGGTGGGAAAGTGTTCTAAGGTTGTATAATCTCTCTTGCATGTTTAGGCAAGTTGTGCATTAAGCATAGACACAGAGTTCTCCCATATTAACAGGAATTTGATGAAAGAACGTGAATAGCCACACACTATGCTCTAGTTGCCCTTGTGAGGTGGTGATATTTGGAAGAGAAATACTCTGAAATTACCATCTTTTTAAAGGTCTGAGCTGTGGTGCAGTGGGTTAAAGGCGTACCAGTTATGCCAGTTGCTGAAAGGCTTCTGTGCTGGCTAGGGTTCGAAGCTCCAGGTGGGAAAGTGTTCTAAGGTTGCATAATCTCTTGCGAGTTTAGGCAAGTTGTCCTTTAAGCATTCACACAGAGTTCTCATATATTAACAGGAATTTGATGAAAGAACGTGAGTAGCCCCTCACTATGCTCTAGTTGCCCTTGGGAGGTGGTGATCTTTGGTGGTGAAATACTCTGAAATTACCATTTCTTTTAAGGGTCTGAGTTGTTGTGCAGTGGGTTAAAGGTGTACCAGTTATGCCAGTTGCTGTAAGGCTTTTGTGCTGGCTAG
Organism: Procambarus clarkii; assembly: GCF_040958095.1. Lineage (NCBI taxonomy): Eukaryota > Metazoa > Arthropoda > Malacostraca > Decapoda > Cambaridae > Procambarus > Procambarus clarkii. The sequence continues at coordinate 55,723,536 of NC_091155.1, forward strand.
GGTTCGAATCTCCTGGTGGGAAAGTGTTCAAAGGATGTATAATCTCTCTTGCGTGTTTAGGCAAGTTTTGCATTAAGTATAATCATGGAGTTCTCCCATATTAACAGGAATTTGATGAAAGAACATGAGTAGCCCCTCACTATGCTCTAGTTGCTCTTGGGAGGTGGTGATCTTTGAGGTAAAATACTCTGAAATTATCATCTCTTTTAAAGGTCTGAGCTGTGGTGCAGTGGGTTAAAGGCGTACCAGTTATGCCAGTTGCTGTAAGGCTTCTGTGCTGGCTAGGGTTCAAAGCTCCTGGTGGGAAAGTGTTCTAAGTTTGTATAATCTCTTGCGAGTTTAGGCAAGTTGTCTTGCATTCACACAGAGTTCTCATATATTAACAGGAATTTGATGAAAGAACTTGAGTAGCCCTCACTATGCTCTAGATGCCCTTCGCAGGTGGTGATCTTTGGAGGTGAAATACTCCGAAATTACCATCTCTTTTAAGGGTCTGAGCTGTGGTGCATTTGTTTAAAGGCGTACCAGTTATGCCAGTTGCTGTAAGGATTCTGTGCTGGCTAGTGTTCGAATCTCCTGGTGGGAAAGTGTTCTAAGGTTGTATAATCTCTCTTGCGTGTTTAGGCAAGTTGTGCATTAAGCATAGACAAAGAGTTCTCTCATATTAACAGGAATTTGATGAAAGAACGTGAGTAGCCTCTCACTATGCTCTAGTTGCCCTTGGGAGGTGGTGATCTTTGGAGGTGAAATACTCCAAAAAGTACCATCTCTTTTAAAGGTCTGAGCTGTGGTGCAGTGGGTTAAAGGCGTACCAGTTATGCCAGTTGCTGTAAGGCTTCTGTGCTGGCTAGGGTTCGAATCTCCTGGTGAGAATGTGTTCTAATGTTGTATAATCTCTCTTGCCTATTTAGGCAAGTTGTGCATTAAGCATAGACACAGAGTTCTCCCATTTTAACAGGAATTTGATGCAAGAACGCGAGTAGCCCCTTACTATGCTCTAGTTGCTCTTGGGAGGTGGTGATCTTTGGAGGTGAAATGCTCTGTAATTACCATTTCTTTTACGGGTCTGAGTTGTTGTGCAGTGAGTTAAAGGCATACCAGTTATGCCAGTTGCTGTAAGGCTTCTGTGCTGGCTAGGGTTCGAATCTCTTGGTGGGAAAGTGTTCTAAGGATGTATAATCTCTCTTGCGAGTTTAGGCAAGTTGTGCATTAAGCATACACACAGAGTTCTCATATTAATAGGAATTTGATGAAAGAACATGAGTAGCCACTCACTATGCTCTAGTTGCCCTTGGGAGGTGGTGATCTTTGGAGGTGAAATACTCCGAAATTACCATTTCTTTTAAGGGTCTGAGTTGTTGTGCAGTGGGTTAAAGGTGTACAGTTATGCCAGTTGCTGTAAGGTTTCTGTGCTGGCTAGGGTTCGAATCTCCTGGTGGGAAAGTGTTCTAAGGTTGTATAATCTCTCTTGCGTGTTTAGGCAAGTTTTGCATTAAGTATAGACACAGAGTTCTCCCATATTAACAGGAATTTGATGAAAGAACATGAGTAGCCCCTCACTATGCTCTAGTTGCCCTTGGGAGGTGGTGATCTTTGGTGGTGAAATACTCCGAAATTACCATCTCTTTTAAAGGTCTGAGCTGTGATGCAGTGGGTTAAAGGCGTACCTGTTATGCGAGTTGTTGTAAGGCTTCTGTGCTGGCTAGGGTTCGAATCTCCTGGTGAGAAAGTGTTCTAAGATTGTATAATCTTTCTTGCCTGTTTAGGCAAGATGTGCATTAAGCATAGACACAGAGTTCTCCCATATTAACAGGAATTTGATGCAAGAACGTGAGTAGCCCCTAACTATTAACTAGTTTTAAATTACGTTTAAAATACGTATTTTGAGAATTTGTATAGACGACTTTAAAACGTGAGGTCAAAACGTTTTAATAAACCGTATTTTAAATGTCATGATATAACGTTTTGGAGCAAAGGTTGAATTTATTAGGTATAATTATCTTTATTGCATTTAGAAAGATGGAGAGAGAGATCAGAGAGAGACAAAAAGGAGAGAGGAAGACAGAAGGGGAAGAGAGGGAGAAAGAGAGAGAGTGTCTAGAAGATGAGAGAAAGACAGAAGCAGAAAAAGTGAGAAGAGAGGGAAAGAGAAGAAGAGAGAGATATAAGGAGAGAGAGAGAGAGGTGAGAAGAAAGAGAGGAGAGAGAAAAGAGTGAGAAGGAGAATAAGAAAGAGAGCAAAGAGAAGAAAAAGGGAGATAGAGAGAGAAAGAAGGAAAGACAGGAGAGAAAAAGGAGAGAAAAAGAGAGAAGAGACATAAAGAGGAAAGAAAAAGAGAACAAGAGAGAGAAAATGAGAGAGAAAAAAAGAGAACAGAGATAATAAGAAAAAGAGAGCAAAGCGAAGAAGAGAAAGGTAGATAATAGAGAGAGAGAGAAAGAAAGAAGAAAAGACAGAGCAGAGTGAGAAGAAGAGAGAGAAGATAAAGACAAAGGAGAGAGGGGGAGAGGGAGAGGAAGGGGGAGGAGGGAGAAGAGAGAAGAGAGAGAGAGAAGAGAGAGAGAGAGAGAGAGAGAGAGAGAGAGAGAGAGAGAGAGAGAGAGAGAGAGAGAGAGAGAGAGAGAGAGAGAGAGAGAGAAGAGAGGAGAGAGAGAGAGAGAGAGAGAGAGATAGAGAGAGAGAGAGAGAGAGAGAGAAGAGAGAAGAGAGAGAGAAAGAGATTAGAGAGAGGATAAAGGAAAGAGAGAGAGAGAGAGAGAGAGAGAGAGAGAGAGATAGAGAGAAGAGAGAGAAAATAGAGAGAGAGAGAGAGAAGAGAAGAGAAGAGAAGAGAAGAGAGAGAAGAAAGAGAGAGAGAAGAGAGAGAGAGAGAAGAGGAGAGAGTGAGAGAGAGAAGAAGAAGAGACATGCAGATAGGTAATGTAAGAGAGAGAGAGAAGAGAAGAGACATGCAGATAGAGAGAGAGAAGAGGAGAGAAGAGTGTGAAAAGAAGAGACAGTAGAGAGAGAGAAGAGGGAGAGAGAAGAGTGTGAAAAGAAGAGAGAGAGAACAAGAAAATAGAAAGAACAAGAAGAGAGTGAGACAGAGAAGAAGAGAGGAAGGGAACGGAGAGAGGGGAGGCTGTACGGCGGAGAGTGGCGGCTGTGGCGGACAATGGCGGCGGTGGTGGACAGTGGCGGCGGGCGGACAGTGGCGGCTGTGGTGGACAGTGGCGGCTGTGGCGGACAGTGGCAGCGGTGGTGGACAGTGGCGACGGGCGGACAGTGGCGGCTGTGGCGGACAATGGCGGCAATGGTGGACAGTGGCAGCGGTGGTGGACAGTGGCGGCGGGCGGACAGTGGTGGCGGTGGCGGACTGTGGGGCTGTGGCGGACAGTGGCAGCGGTGGCAGATAGTGGCGGCGGGCGGACAGTGGCGGCTGTGGCGGACAGTGGCGGCGGTGGTGGACAGTGGCGGCTGTGGCGGCTGCGGCTGACAGTGGCGGTGGGCGGACAGTGGCGGCTGCGGCTGACTGTGGCGGCGGGCGGACAGTGGCGGCTGTGGCGGACAGTGGCGGCTGCGGCTGACAGTGGCGGTGGGCGGACAGTGGCAGCGGGCGGACAGTGGCGGCGGTGGTGGACAGTGGCGGCGGTGGTGGACAGTGGCGGCGGGCGGACAGTGGCGGCTGTGGCGGACAGTGGCGGCTGCGGCGGACAGTGGCGGTGGGCGGACAGTGGTGGCGGTGGCGGACTGTGGCGGCGGTGACGGACAGTGGCAGCGGGCGGACAGTGGTGGCGGTGGCGGACAGTGGCGGCGGGCGGACAGTGGCGGCTGTGGCAGCGGTGGCGGACAGTGGCGGCGGGCGGACAGTGGTGGCAGTGGCGGCGGTGGCGGACAGTGGCGGCTGTGTGGCGGACAGTGGCGGCGGTGGCGGACAGTGGCGGCGGTGGCGGGCGGTAGTGGTGGGCGGCGGTGGTGGGTGGTGGCGGCTGTGATGGGTGGTGGCGGCTGTGGTGGGTGATGGCGGCGGTGGTGGGTGGTGGCGGCGGTGGTAAGTGGTGGCGGCTTGTGGCGGGTGGTGGTGGCGGCTGGCGGTGGTGGCAGCTGGTGGCGGGCGGTGGCAGCTGTTGGCGCTGGTGGTGGCGGGCGGTGGGGGTGGTGGCGGGTGGTGGGGGTGGTGGCGGCTGGTGGTGGCGGCTGGCGGTGGTGGCAGCTGGTGGCGGGCGGTGGCAGCTGTTGGCGGCTGGTGGTGGCGGGCGGTGGCGGCTGGTGTGCGGGCGGTGGCAGCTGGTGGCGGCTGGTGGCGGTGGTGGGTGGCGGCTGGTGGTGCCGACTGTTGTAACGGGCGATGGCGGCTGGTGGTGGCAGCTAGTGGCGGGCGATGGCGGCTGGTGGCGGGCGGTGGCAGCTGGTGGCGGTGGTGTCGGCTGTGGCGGCTGGTGGTGGCGGGCGGTGGCGAGCGGTGGCGGTGGTGGCGGCTGTGGCGGCTGGTGGCGGGCGGTGGCAGCTGGTGGCGGTGGCAGCTGAGGGCGGCGATGGCTGGTGGTGGCGGCTGTGGTGGGTGGTGGCGGCTGTGGTGGGTGGTGGCGGTGGCGGGACGGTGGCGGCCAGCTGGGACACACCCTTCCCCACTGAAAGTCTGGAGCCAGGGTTGCCAGATTCAAATTGCTAAAAGTAGCGAGCTGACGGTCTAAAGTAGCGAATTTGTAATAAGAGTAGCCCAATTTTTTGTTAGTGACTGATACGGGTTTTCAAAGTAATCTATTATGATAGAGTACATTAAACGACTTTAATTGTTTTATTAACATTATCTCTGCATATATATATTTAACCAATATGATAATAGGATAACTTACCAATATTTACTGTTTGAAGCTTAATGGGTGTGAAGTCCTTCCACGTCTTTACAGTTGAAGATTACCAAGATCTTGATCTGCATCCTACAACCTCGTTCTTGTATATTGCAGACTCATATTTAAGCATTGACATGAGTGGTTCAAATGACGAGCAACAAGTTACATTTTCTTCAAGATATGTTTTGATTCTCAAGACTGATATGTCAAAAGCTCAAGTCCCATTCCCATTCAAGATTTCTCAGTTTAGTTTTCACAGACGTTACTCTCGAAAATATCCGTTCAACCAGGGTATTACTGATTGGCAAGCTGTATATTTTCAACACAAACTCAGCGAGGTCAATCAGTATGGGATCGCCAGCAGTGTTCTTGACAGTTATTGTCTTGGTCTAAAATGACGATTCAGATGTCGGAATTTGTCCCTTACAAATGTTGGACTAGTCAATGGTTAACAGTAGGCCCCACTGACTTTCAATTTCACTAAGCTTAGATTGGTCAGCTAATACTAACGGAATTTCCGAAAATGGTGGCCATGTAAACTAAGGCATATGATAGGTAACAGATTTGTCACCTTTTTTTATAGTTTCAGCATTACTTAGAATACGAGAAGAAGCTATTTGCAAGCTTTCACTAAAAAATTATCGCATCTTTCTTGAACATTTTGAAACTTTTCCTGGGTTGTAAAATTGTTTTGTCTGTTAGTGGCACAGGACCTAGATTCAGGAAGCTCTGTGTATTTCTTCGTAAGTGGGTTTGCTACGAAGGTTCCTAAGTGTGCCCTAAGAAGATGCTTAGGTGCAATTCAATAACGTCCACTTAGGAAGAAAATTGTTGGTTCACCTGCGTGCCGATAGAGGTCACTACTGTGATTCGTTTGGCCAATCAGAGAGCAGCCAACATTCTTCATATTGAAGATTTAGCGCTGGGCTTATCGGAGCTCTACTGCCTCCTATTTACGACGAATTTTCTTATAAAATTAGTATATTTCGAAGTAAAACAATGTTTTTTTCAACTTCTACCAGCCCAGCACCGACATTGTAGTAAACAAATATGTTACATTTGTTGTTTACCTACGTAATTCTAAGAGATACTGTGTAGCTGTCCTTGTTGCTCGGAAGATAGCGCTGACAAATTATTGTATATATTTACTGAATTTACCCAAGGGCCACTAACTATCTAGTGGCCTCGAAGAGGGCAGAAAGCCGGAGGCTTGTTAAAGGGCCCGCCAATTGTCTTAATGATATTTTTTTAGCTGGAATTTGGCATTTACGGCTTCAGCGGGTAGGCGGTTCCATGGGTTTATAGCCCTCTTGGTGGAAAAAAACATCTGTTTTCAGTCCTACTTGAGAGAACATACTCTCCAACACTATATCTGTGATTGTCCTGTTATCAGTGACTTCATACCAAATTGTGTGAGGTATTTTGAGCTCTGTAATTACTTCATACACTCAGGAATATTGGAAGATATTCTTGTGCTGCACCCAGATTTTGCCTGTGGGGGCTAATAGATCAGCATTAAGTATTTTGTTCTCTCCTAATTCCATGTATGACTGGCCATGCCTGTGAGGTGAGGATGTTGGATGAGCTTGTAGCTGGTTTTGATCTACACTGTGTGGTCCTTTATACAGAATAGGGAAGCAGCACATTGATGTGTATACCTAAACATGTTTAAAAATACATTGTTTGAGAGGAGTCAGGTAGAAACTGGTAAGGGTAATTATAATATAATGTTTCCATGATTCAGTGCTTACCTCCTGTGAAAATTGCTTAGAGTTGTTTAGTCAGAGTTGAATTTGTTTTTTGTATTGAGGCTGGGATTTCTAAATTGATTCCATGCACAGTATGTCTAACCATCCTGTGAGATGGGAGTATGTAGATAAAACTTATAGCTAGTTTTTTATCTACAATGGTGTAATATTCATATAGAATAGGGTAGTCGTAACATTGCTGTGTATACCTAATCTTCTTAATAAAAAAAAAATCAGTAATAAAGGTTTAAATTATAGTTTTAGTATATTACAAATTCGTACTGTATTATCCTTATTAAATCATGTTGACCATGGATCATTAAGATCTCATGTTGATATGTAATAGTCATATATCTTTTGAACTGCTAATCCATGCTAATCATTCATTTAATTGAGCATTATGTCCTCAATTTTTCACTTCCTTGGATATACTGTACAGTACAAAAGATAGGATAAAAATATACCAGTAATATTTCTTTCATTATATTTTTCATTTAAATAACTGCATCAATATTTTTACAGCTGACAGGATTTGTTTTACCATACAGGTGCATTATTTGTCAAAAAAAAAATTGGTTTATTGTTACACACAATGGGTGCTACATAGCCCTTCCCAGCTTGGTGCCTTCTTTTAATACTTACTGATTAAAAAATAAATAATAAATACATTTTATTCAGGAAAAGTAATACAGTTGATTTACAAACATAATGTTGGATTTATAGACAGAGCTAGTACATACAATACCTAAAGCCGCTAATACTCATAGCATTTCGGGCAAGGTGTGGGGGAAAAAACACAGACTAAAACTTAATAGTAATCGGGATTAGGTATAAATTTGTGTTGAAAGAAGGAATACAAATTACAAAAAGGGGGAGTTAACATAGCATAAATCAGCAATTGCACATGTTGGTGAACAGCATTGTTTAAAAATAGCAAGACATGGGTTGACATTTCGGAGGTAAGTTAGGTTACATGGAGTTAATTAGGCATTACTTGGTTTAACTCTTAAAACTGGTAGAGAGAGGTACAGCCTTTGACATGATTCGGGAGGTCATTCCACATTCTGGGTCCCTTGATTTGTAGAGCACTTCTAGTTTGGTTACACACAGCCAAATTGAGTAACAGGAAGAGGTCTTGGACACAAATTTGTTCCATGCTAAATGTAGAGGAATCAGCTGAGTATTCCTCAAATAAAATAAGTTGCCTCAGCTTATAAGGTAAATAAAATAAGCATTTCTCAAATAAGTAGCTGCCTCACCTCACTGCCTTACTGCTACATAGCCTTCCCGGCATGGTGTCTTCTTTTGATAATTACTTGTTCCACACCCAAGTTGTGTAACAGGAAGAGGTCTTGGACCCCTACTTCCCTCTCTTTTTAATCATCTATATAGTCATAATTATAGCTTTAAGTATTCAATGAATAAAGTTTTTGACATTTTTACCCTTCTCCTTACCTAACATCATTTGTGCAGCATATTTTTATTTTATGTCTCACCCAGATTTAATTTCAAAATAAAACCAAACTAAATAAATTAGAAATGGGTATGTATAGCTAAGGTACACCCTTACTACTAGGTGAACAGGGGCATTTGGTGATAGTAAATGATCCCATCAGGCAGGGCTCATCACCTTCTCTCATTTTTCATGTTCACCAGTGTTTATTTACTTAATAACTACTGGTATAATATCTTGCTATTATAAAACTAATTCTACTATCATCAAACACATATCTACTTCAAGTTTCAAGCAGAGAATGCATATATAACTAACACGAAGGACTCCTCTTCACTAGATTCACCAGCATAATATTTTGGTCATGTTCCAATATCATAAATCAATCCCAGTGTTATGTAGTAGAGAAAAAATGACTTATATCCAGTTTACGTAAAGCTACGAGTGGTCGAAACCACACTTAAATCCCGGAATGAACTTACGAAGGTTTTTCCACTTAGTGTAGCTACCTGAATACGGATGTAGCCGCCACGAAGTCGCTAAGAAGGAAAACGTTCTTAGCTAAGAGGAAAAACCTTCGTAAGTATCATCCTGAATCTGGCCCCTGGCTCTCTGCACGTATTTTCAACTTGAAATTACGTCTTTTTATACCGAAAATATGCCAATTACTGAAAGCGGAGATGGGTCACATTTTGCCCAAACCCCAATGCGGTTTTCAAAATATCTCAAACATCCCAAAATCGACGCTTGAGCGATATTTTTGACCCAAATTCTGGCTCTCTGCACGAACTTTTTGTTTGAAATTACGATATTTTATACCGAAAATACGCCAATTACTGAAAGCGGAGATGGTTCACATTTTGCCCAAACCACCCTGCAGTTTTTAATATATTTCTAACATCTCAAATTCGACGCTTCAGCGATATTTTTGAGCCAAATTCTGGCTCTCTTTACGTACTTTCAGTTTGAAATTACGACTTTTTATACCGAAAATATGCCAATTACTGATAACAGCGATTGGTCACATTTTGCGCAAACCACTCTGCAGTTTTCAAAATATCGCAAAAATCCCAAATTCGACGCCTAGCCATATATAGGAGCCAAATTCTGGCTCTGCACGTATTTTCAGTTTGATCTTCGATATTTTATACCGAAAATATTCCAATTACTGAGAACAGCGATTGGTCACATTTTGCCCAAACCCCCCAGCAGTTTTCAAAATATCCCAAACATCCCAAATTCGAAGCCTGGGCCATATTTTGGAGCCAAAATCTGGCTCTCTGCACGTATTTTCAGTTTGAAATTACCACTTTTTATACCGAAAATATGCCAATTACTGAAAGCGGCGATGGGTCACATTTTGCCCAAACCCCAATGCGGTTTTCAAAATATCTCAAACATCCCAAAATCGACGCTTGAGCGATATTCTGGAGCCAAATTCTGGCTCTCTGCACGTATTTTAAGTTTGAAATTAAGAATTTTTATACCGAAAATATGCCAATTACTGAGACCAGCGATGGGTCACATTTTGCCCAAACCCCCTGCAGTTCTCAAAATACCCCAAACATCCCAATTTCGACGCATGAGCCATACTTTGGAGACAAATTTTTTGCGCTCTGCACGTATTTTCAGTTTGAAATTACGACATTTTATACCGAAAATAAGCCAATTACTGAGAGCAGCGATGAGTCACATTTTGCCGAACCCCCCTGCAGCTTTCAAAATAATCCAAACATCCCAAATTCGACACCTGAGCCATATTTTGGAGCCAAATTGTGGCTCTAAATACGTATTTTCAGTTTGAAATTACCACTTTTTATACCGAAAATATGCCAATTACTGAAGCGGCGTTGGGTCATTTTGCGAAAACCCCCCTGCAGTTTTCAAAATATCCCAAACATCCCAAATTCGAAACCTGAGCTTTATTTTGGAGCCAAGTTCTTGCTCTCTGCACGTATTTTCAGTTTTAAATTACGATTTTTTTTTTCGAAAGTATGCCAATTACTGAAAGCATCGATGGGTCACATTTTGGCCAAACCCCGCTGCAGTTTTCAATATATCCCAAACATCCCAAATTCGACGCCTGAGCCATTATTTGGAGCCAAATTCTGGCTCTCTGCACGTATTTTCAGTTTGAAATTAAGACTTTTTACTTGAAAATATGCCAATTACTGAAAGCAGCGATGGGTCACATTTTGCCCAAACCCCCCTGCAGTTTTCAAAATATCCCAAACATCCCAAATTCGACGCTTGAGCGATATTTTGGAGCCAAATTCTGGCTCTCTGCACCTATTTTCAGTTTGAATATAAGACTTTTTATACCGAAAATATGCCAATTACTGAGAGCGGCGATGGATCACATTTTGCCCAAACCCCCCTGCAGTTTTCAAAATATCCCAAACATCCGAAGTTCGACGCATGAGCCATATTATGAAGCCAAATTCTGGCTCTCTGCATGAATTTTCTGTTTGAAATTACGACATTTTATACCGAATTATGCCAATTACTGAAAGCTGCGATAGGTCACATTTTGCCCAAAACCCCTTGCAGTTTTTGAAATATCCCAAACATCCCAAATTCGACACCTAAGCCATATTTTGAAGAAAATTCTGTGTCTCTGCACGTATTTTTAGTTTGAAAATACGACTTTTTATACCGAAAAAATGCCAATTACTGAAAGCAGCGATGGGTCACATTTTGCCCAAACCCCGCTGCAGTTTTCAAAATATCCAAAACATCCCAAATTGAAAGCCTGAGCTATATTTTGAAGCCAAATTCTAGCTATCTGCACGTTTTTTCAGTTTGAAATTATGACATTTTATACCGAAAATATGCCAATTACTGAAAGCGGCGATGCGTCACATTTTGCTCACCCCCCCCCCCCCTGCAGTTTTCAAAATATCCCAAACATTCCAAATACGACACATGATCCATAATTTGGAGCCAATTCTGGCTCTGCACGTGTTTTCAGATTAAAATTACGACTTTTTATACCGAAAATATGCCAATTACTGAAATCGGTGGTGGGTCACATTTTACCCAAACCCCCCAGCAGTTTTGAAAATATCCCAAAATCCTAAAATAGACGCCTGAGCCATATTTTGGAGCCAAATTATGGTTCTCTGCGCGTATTTTCAGTTCTAAATTTCGACTTTTTATACCGAAAATATGCCAATTACTGAAAGCGGCGATGATCACATTTTGCCCAAACCTCCCCTGCAGTTTTCAAAATATCCCAAACATTCCAAATTTGACGCCTGAGCCATATTTTGGAGCCAAATTATGGTTCTCTGCGCGTATTTTCAGTTTGAAATTTCGAATTTTATACCGAAAATATGCCATTTAATGAAGGCAGCGATGGGTCACATTTAGTCCAAACACCGCTGCAGTTTTCAAAATATCCAAACATCCCAAATTCAAAGCCTGAGCTATATTTTGGAGCCATATTCTAGCTATCTGCACGTATTTTGAGTTTGAAATTACGTCTTTTTATACCGAAAATATGCCAATTACTGAAAGCAGCGATGGTTATCTTGAGGTTATCTTGAGATGATTTCGGGGCTTTAGTGTCCCCGCGGCCCGGTCCTTGACCAGGCCTCCACCCCCAGGAAGCAGCCCGTGACAGCTGACTAACACCCAGGTACCTATTTTACTGCTAGTAACAGGGGCATAGGGTGAAAGAAACTCTGCCATTGTTTCTCGCCGGCGCCTGGGATCGAACCCAGGACCACAGGATCACAAGTCCAGCGTGCAGTCCGCTCGGCCGACCGGCTCCCTGCGATGCGATGCGATGCGATGCCTCCCTGCGATGGGTCACATTTTGACCAAACCTCCCCTGCAGTTTTGAAAACATCCCAAACATTCTAAATTTGACGCCTGAGCCATATTTTGGAGCAAACTATGGTTCTCTGAGCGTATTTTCAGTTTGAAATTTCGAATTTTATACCGAAAATATGCCAATTACTGATAGATGCGATGGGTCAAATTTTGCCCAAACTCCTCTGCAGTTTCCAAATATCCAAATTATCGCAAATTCGACGCCTGACCCATATTTGAAATCAAATTCTGGCTCTCTTCACGTATTTTCAGTTTGAAATTATGACTTTTTGTACCGAAAATATGCCAATTACTGAGAGCGGTGATTGGTCACACTTTGGCCCCCCCCCCCCGTTCCCTGCAGTTTTGAAAATATCCAAACATCGCAAATTCGACGCCTGAGCTATATTTTGGAGCCAAATTCTGACTCTCTGCGCGTATTTTGAGTTTGAAATCATGGCTTTTTATACCAAAAATATGCCAATTATTGAGAGCAGCGATGGGTCACATTTTTCTCAACCCCCCTGCAGCTTTCAAAATATCCTAAACATCCCAAATACAACGCCTGATCCATAATTTGGAGCCAAATTCTGGCTCTTTGCACGTGTTTTCAGTTTGAAATTAAGACTTTTTATACCGAAAGTATGTCAATTACTGAAAGATGCTATGGCTCACATTTGGCCCAAACCCCCGAGCAGTTTTCAAAATATCCCAAAAATCCCAAATTCAACGCCTGAGCTATATTTTGGAGCCAAATTCTAGCTGTCTGCACCTATTTTCAGTTTGAAATTACGACATTTTATACCGAAACTATACCAATTACTGAAAGCAGTGATGGGTCACATTTTGATCAAACCCCCCCTGCAGTTTTCAAAATATCCAAAATCGCAAATTCGACGCTTTAATCATATTTTAGAGCCAAATTCTGGCTCTCTGCACGTATTTAAAGTTTGAAATTACGACTTTTTACCGAAAATATGCCTAATACTGAAATCGGCGATGGGTCACATTTTGCCCAAACCCCCGTGGAGTTTTCAAAATATCCCAAACATCCCAAATTCCAACGTCTATATTTTGGAGCCAAATTCTGGCTCTCTGCGCGTATTTTCAATTTAAAATAACGACTTTTATACCGAAAGTATGCCAATTACTGAGAGCGGCGATGGGTCACATTTTGCCCAAACCCCCTTGCAGTTTTCAAAATATCCCAAACATCCCAAATTCGTCGCCTGAGCTATTTTCTGGAGCCAAATTCTGGCTCTCTGCACATATTTTCAGTTTGATATTACGATTTTTTATACCGAAATATGCCAATTTCTGAAAGCGGCGATGGGTCCCATTTTGCCCAAACCCCCTGCAGTTTTCAAAATATCACAAACATCGCAAATTCGACGCCTGAGCCATTATTTGGAGCCAAATTTTTGCTCTCTGCCGTATTTTCAGCTTGAAATTACGACTTTTTATACCGAAAATATGCCAATTACTGAAAGCGGCGATGGGTCCCATTTTGCCCAAACCCGCTGCAGTTTTGAAAAATCCCAACATCCGAAATTCGACCCCTTAAGGCATATTTTGGAGACAAATTCTGGCTCTCTTCCGTATTTTCAGTTTGAAATTACGACTTTTTAAACCTAAAATATGCATATTACTGAAAGCGGCGGTGCGTCATATTTTGCTCTAACCCCCGTGCAGTTTTCAAACTATCCCAAACATCCCAAATTCGGCCCCTGAGCCATATTTTTGGAGGCCAAATTTTGGCTCTCAGCACGTATTTTCAGTTTGAAATTATGACTTTTTATAACGAAAATATGACAATTACTGAAGGCAGCGATGAGTTACATTTTGCCCAAACCCCCGTGCAGTTTTCAAAATATCCCAAGCATCCCAAATTCAACGCCTGAGTTATATTTTGGAGCCAAATTCTGGCTCTCTGCACATATTTTCAGTAGGAAATTACGACTTTTTATACCGAAAATATACTGAGAGCGGCGATGGGTCCCATTTTGCCCAAACCCCTCTGCAGTTTTCAAAATATCCCAAACATCGCAAATTCGACGCATGAGCCATATTTTGGAGCCAAATTATAGTTTTCTGTGTGTATTTTCATTTGAAATTTCAACTTTTTATACCGAAAATATGCCAATTACTGAAAGCGGCGATGGGTCACATTTTGCGCAAACCCCGCTGCAGTTTTCAAAATAACCAAACATCCCAAATTCAATGCCTGAGCTATATTTGGAGCCAAATTCTAGTTATCTGCACGTATTTTGAGTTTGAAATTACAACTTTTTATACCGAAAATATGCCAATTACTGAATGAGGCAATGGGTCACATTTTGCCAAACCCCTCTGCAGTTTTCAAAATATCCGAAACATAGCAAATTCGACGCCTGAGCCATATTTTGGAGCCAAATTCTTGCTCTCTGCACGTATTTTCAATTTGAAATTACGAATTTTTATACCGAAAATATGCCAAATACTGAAATCGGCGGTGGGTCACATTTTGACCAAACCCCCGTGCAGTTTTCAAAATATCCTAAACATCCTAAATTCAACACCTGAGTCATATTTTGAATCCAAATTCTAGCTTTCTACACGTATTTTGAGTTTGAAATTACGACTTTTTATACCAAAAATACGCCAATTACTGAAATCTGCGTTGGGTCCCATTTTGCCCAAACCTCTCTACAATTTTCAAAATATCCCAAACACACCAAATTCGACTCTTGAGAAATATTTTGGAGCCAAATTATGGTTCTCTGCGCTTATTTTCAGTTTGAAATTTAGAATTTTATACCGAAAATATGCCAATTACTGCAAGCGGCGATGGGTCACATTTTGCCCAAACCCCGCTCCAGTTTTCAAAATTTCGAAAACTTCGCAAATGCATCTCCTGAGCTATATTTTGGAGCCAAATTCTATCTATCTGCACGTATTTTCAGTTTTAAATTACGACTTTTATTCCGAAAATATGCCAATTACTGATAGCAGCATGGGTCAAATTTTGCCCAAACCCCCTGCAGTTTCCAAAATATCAAAATTATCGCAAATTCGACGCCTGACCCATATTTTGGAGTCAAATTCTATCTATCTGCACGTATTTTGAGTTGGAAATTACGACTTTTTATACCGAAAATACGCCAATTATTGAAATCTGCGATGGGTCACGTTTTGCCCATAACCTTCTGCAGTTGTCAAAATATCCCAAACGTATCAAATTCGTCGCCTGAGCCATATTTTGGAGCCAAACTCTGGTTCTCTGAACGTATTTTCAGTTAGAAATTACGACTTTTATACCGAAAATATGCCAATTACTGGTAGCAGCGATTGGGTCAAATTTTGCCCATACCCCCCCTGCAGTTTACAAAATATCCCAAACATCGCAAATTCGACGCCTGAGTCATATTTTGGAACCAAATTCTTGCTCTCTGCAAGTATTTACAGTTTGAAATTACGACTTTTTATACCGAAAATATGCCAAATACTGAAATCGGCGAAGGGTCACATTTTGCCCAAACCCCCCTGCAGTTTTTAAAATATCCCAAACATCGCAAATTCGACGCCTGAGTCATACTTTTGGTTCCAAATTCTTGCCCTCTGCACGTATTTTCAGTTTGAGATTATGACTATTTTACGAAAATATGCCAATTACTGAAAGCGGCGATGGGTCACATTTTGCTCAAACCCTCCCTGCAGTTTTCAAAATATCCTAAACATCCCAAATACAACGCTGATCCATAATTTGGAGCCAAATTCTGGCTCTTTGCACGTGTTTTCAGTTTGAAATTACGAACTTTTATACCGAAAGTATGCCAATTACTAAAAACGGTGATGGGTCACATTTTGATCAAACCCCCCTGCAGTTTTCAAATATCCAAAACATTGCAAATTCGACGCCTGACCCATATTTTGGAGTCAAATTCTGGCATTCAACACGTATTTTCAGTTTGAAATTACGAATTTTATACCGAAAATATGCCAAATACTGAAAGAGGCGATGGGTCTCATTTTACCCAAACCCCCCTGCAGTTTTCAATATTTCCTAAACATCTCAAATTCGAAGCATCAGCCAAATTTTGCAGCCAAATTCTAGCTCACTGCGTGTATTTTAATTTTGAAATTATGACTTTCTGTACCGAAATTATGCCAATTACTGAAAGCAGCGATGGGTCCTATTTTCCCCAAACCCTTCTTCAGATTTAAAATATCCCATACATCCCAAATTCGACGCCTGAGCCATATTTTGGAGGCAAATTCCTGCTCTCTGCACGTATTTTGAGTTTGAAAATACGAATTTTTATACCGAAAATGTGCCAAATACTGAAAGCAGCGATGGGTCACTTTTGCCAAAACGCCCCTGCAGTTTCCAAAATATCACAACATCGCAAATTCGACGCCTGAGCCATATGTTAGAGCCAAATTCTGGCTCGCTGCACGTATTTTCAGTTTGAAATTACGACTTTTTATACCTAAAATATGCCAATTACTGAAAGCGGCGGTGCGTCATATTTTGCTCAAACCCACGTGCAGTTTTCAAATATCCAAACATCGCAAATTCGACGCCTGAGCCTATTTTGGAGCCAAATTCTGGCTCTCTGCAGTATTTTCAGTTTAAATTACGACTTTTTATCCGAAAATATGCCAATTACTGAAAGCGGCGATGGTCATCATTTTGCCAAACCCCCTGCAGTTTTCAAAATATCCCAAACATCCAAATTCGACGCCTGAGCCATATTTTGGAGCAATTCTGCTCTCACAGTATTTTCAGTTTGAAATTACGACTTTTTATCCGAAAATATGCAAT
This sequence comes from Procambarus clarkii, assembly GCF_040958095.1. Classification (NCBI taxonomy): domain Eukaryota; kingdom Metazoa; phylum Arthropoda; class Malacostraca; order Decapoda; family Cambaridae; genus Procambarus; species Procambarus clarkii. Next base: position 55,740,190 of record NC_091155.1, read on the forward strand.
TTGAAAGCAGCGATGGTCTCATTTTGCCAAACCCACCTGTAGTTTTCAAAATCCAAACATCGCAAATTCGACGCCTGAGCCATATTTTGGATCCAAATTCTGGCTCTCTGCACGTATTTTCAGTTTGAAATTACGACTTTTATTCCGAAATATGCTAATTTTGAAGCAGCGATGGTCACATTTGCCTAAACCCCCTGCAGTTTTCAAAATATCCGAAACACACAAATTCGACGCTGAGCATATTTTGGTGCCAATTCTGCTCTCTGCACGTATTTTCAGTCTGAAATTACGTTTTTATACCGAAATATTAATTACTGAAGCAGCGATGGGTCACATTTTGCCCAACTTCCCCTGCAGTTTTCAAAATACCCAAACCTCCCAAATTCGACGCCTGTGCATATTTTGGAGCCAAATTATGGTCTCTGCACGTATTTTCAGTTTGAAATTACGAATTATACCGAAAATATGCTAATTACTGAAATCGGCGTGGTCACATTTTGCTCAAACTCCCGTGCAGTTTTCAAAATATCCCAAACATCACAAATTCGACGCCTGAGCCATATTTTGGAGCCAAATTCTAGCTCTCTGCACGTATTTTGAGTTTGAAATTACGCTTCTTATACTGTAAATATTCCAATTACTGAAAGCGGCGATGGGTCACATTTTGCCCAAACCCCGCTTCAGTTTTCAAAATATCCAAAACATCGCAAATACAACGCCTGAGCTATATTTTGGAGCCAAATTCTACTATCTGCACGTATTTCAGTTTGAAATTACGACTTTTTATACCGAAAATATGTATATTACTGAAATCTGCGGTTGGTCACGTTTTGCCCAAAACCCTCTGCAGTTTTAAAATATCCCATACGTACCAAATTCGACGCCTGAGCAATATTTTAGAGCCAAATTCTGGTTCTCTGAACGTATTTTCAGTTTGAAGTTAGAACTTTTATACCGAAAATATTCCAATTACTGGAAGCGGCGATGGGTCACATTTTGCCCAAACCCCCCTGCAGTTTTTAAAATATCCCAAAAATCGAAATTGGACGCCTGAGCTATATTTTGGATCCAAATTCTGGCTCTCTGCACGTATTTTCAGTTTGAAATTACGAATTTTTATACCGAAAATATGCCAATTACTGAAAGCGGCGATGGGTCCCATTTTGCCCAAACCAAAAAATAAAATATGAAATACTCCCAGGAGTATTTCATATTTTTCCAATACTAATAGGAGGTGAAATACTCCGAAATTACCATCTCTTTTAAGGGTCTGAGCTGTGGTGCATTTGTTTAAAGGCGTACCAGTTATGCCAGTTGTTGTAAGGCTTCTGTGCTGGCTAGGGTTCGAATCTCCTGGTGAGAAAGTGTTCTAAGATTGTATAATCTCTCTTGCCTGTTTAGGCAAGTTGTGCATAAGATAGACACAGAGTTCTCCCATATTAACAGGAATTTGATGCAAGAACGTGAGTAGCCCCTTACTATGCTCTAGTTGCTCTTGGGAGGTGGTGATCTTTGGAGGTGAAATACTCTGAAATTACCATTTCTTTTAAGGGTCTGAGTTGGGGTGCAGTGGGTAAAGGTGTACCAGTTATGCCAGTTGCTGTAAGGCTTTTGTGCTGGCTAGGGTTCGAATCTCCTGGTGGAAAGTGTTCTAAGGATGTATAATCTCTCTTGCGTGTTTAGGCAAGTTTTGCATTAATTATAGACACAGAGTTCTCCCGTATTAACAAGAATTTGATGAAAGAACATGAGTAGCCCTCACTATGCTCTAGTTGCTCTTGGGAGGTAGTGATCTTTGGAGGTAAAATACTCTGAAATTACCATTTCTTTTAAGGATCTGAGTTGTTGTGCAGAGGGTTAAAGGCGTACCAGTTATGCCAGTTGCTGAAAGGCTTCTGTGCTGGCTAGGGTTCGAATATCCTGGTGGGAAAGTGTTCTAAGGTTGTAAAATCTCTCTTGCGTGTTTAGGCAAGTAGTGCATTAAGCATAGACACAGAGTTCTCCCATATTAACAGGAATTTGATGAAAGAACGTGAGTAGCCCCTCACTATGCTCTAGTTGCCCTTGGGAGGTGGAGATCTTTGAAGGTGAAATACTCCGAAATTACCATCTCTTTTAAAGGTCTGAGCTGTGGTGCAGTGGGTTCAAGGCGTACCAGTTATGCCTGTTGCTGAAAGGCTTCTGTGCTGGCTAGGGTTCGAATCTCCTGGTGGGAAAGTGTTCTAAGGTTGTACAATCTCTCTTGCGTGTTAGGCAAGTTGTGCATTAAGCATAGACACAGAGTTCTCCCATATTACCAGGAATTTGATGAAAGAACGTGAATAGCCCCTCACTATGCTCTAGTTGCCCTTGTGAGGTGGTGATATTTGGAAGAGAAACACTCTGAAATTACCATCTCTTTTAAAGGTCTGAGCTGTGGTGCAGTGGGTTAAAGGCGTACCAGTTATGCCAGTTGCTGTAAGGCTTCTGTGCTGGCTAGGGTTCGAATCTCCTGGTGAGAAAGTGTTCTAAGGTTGTATAATCTCTCTTGCCTGTTTAGGCAAGTTGTGCATTAAGCATAGACACAGAGTTCTCCCATATTAACAGGAATTTGATGCAAGAACGCGAGTAGCCCCTTACTATGCTCTAGTTGCTCTTGGGAGGTGTGATTTTTGGAGGTGAAATGCTCTGTAATTACCATTTCTTTTACGGGTCTGAGTTGTTGTGCAGTGAGTTAAAGGCGTACCAGTTATGCCAGTTGCTGTAAGGCTTCTGTGCTGGCTAGGGTTCGAATCTCTTGGTGGGAAAGTGTTCTAAGGATGTATAATATCTCTTGCGAGTTTAGGCAAGTTGTGCATTAAGCATACACACAGAGTTCTCATATATTAACAGGAATTTGATGAAAGAACGTGAGTAGCCCTCACTATGCTCTAGTTGCCCTTGGGAGGTGGTGATCTTTGGAGGTGAAATACTCCGAAATTACCATCTCTTTTAAGGGTCTGAGTTGGGGTGCATTTGTTTAGAGGCGCACCAGTTATGCCAGTTGCTGTATGCTTCTGTGCTGGCTAGGGTTCGAATCTCCTGGTGGAAAGTTTTCTAAGGTTGTATAATCTCTCTTGCGTGTTTATTCAAGTTGTGCATTAAGCATAGACACAGAGGTCTCCCATATTAACAGGAATTTGATGAAAGAACGTGACTAGCCCCTCACTATGGTCTAGTTGCCTTGGGAGGTGGTGATCTTTGGAGTGAAATACTCAAATTACCATTTTTTTAAGGGTCTGAGTTGTTGTGCAGTGGGCTAAAGGCGTGCCAGTTGCTGTAAGGCTTCTGTGCTGGCTAGGTTCGAATCTCCTGGTGGGAAAGTGTTCTAAGGTTGTATAATCTCTTGCGAGTTTAGGCAAGTTGTCATTAAGCATACACAGAGTTCTCATATATTAACAGGAATTTCAGAAAGAACGTGAGTAGCCCTCACTATGCTCTAGTTGCCCTTGGGATGTGGTGATCTTTGGAGGTGAAATACTCCAAATTACCATTCTTTTAAGGTCTGAGTGTGTGCAGTGGGTTAAAGGTGTACCAGTTATGCCAGTTGCTGTAAGGCTTCTGTGCTGGCTAGGGTTCGAATCTCCTGGTGGAAAGTGTTCTAAGGTTGTATAATCTCTCTTGCCTGTTTAGGCAAGTTGTGCATTAAGCATAGACACAGAGTTCTCCCATATTAACAGGAATTTGATGAAGAACGTGAGTAGCCCCTTACTATGCTCTAGTTGCCCTTGGTGGTGATCTTTGGAGGAAATACTCTGAATTACCATTTCTTTTACGGGTCTGAGTGTGTGCAGTGGTTAAAGGCGTACCAGTTATGCCAGTTGCTGTAAGGCTTCTGTGCTGGCTAGGGTTCGAAGCTCTGGTGGGAAAGTGTTCTAAGGTTGTATAATCTCTCTGCGAGTTTAGGCAAGTTGTCATTAAGCATTCACACAGAGTTCTCATATATTAACAGGAATTTGATGAAAGAACGTGAGTAGCCCCTCACTATGCTCTAGTTGCCTTGGGAGGTGGTGATCTTTGGGTGAAATACTCTGAAATTACCATTTCTTTTAAGGATCTGAGTTGTTGTGCAGTGGGTTAAAGGTGTACCAGTTATGCCAGTTGCTGTAAGGCTTTGTGCTGGCTAGGTTCGAATCTCCTGGTGGGAAAGTGTTCTAAGGTGTATAATCTCTCTTGCGTGTTTAGGCAAGTTTGCATTAAGCATAACATGAGTTCTCCCATATTAACAGGAATTTGATGAAAGAACATAGCCCCTCACTATGCTCTAGTTGCCTTGGAGGTGGTGATCTTTGGAGGTAAATACTCTGAAATTACCATCTCTTTTAAAGGTCTGAGCTGTGGTGCAGTGGGTTAAAGGCGTACCATTATGCCAGTTGCTGTAAGGCTTCTGTGCTGGCTAGGGTTCGAAGCTCCTGGTGGGAAAGTGTTCTAAGGTTGTATAATCTCTTGCGAGTTTAGGCAAGTTGTCTTAAGCATTCACACAGAGTTCTCATATATTAACAGGAATTTGATGAAAGAACTGAGTAGCCCCTCACTATGCTCTAGTTGCCCTTGGGAGGTGGTGATCTTTGGAGGTGAAATACTCCGAAATTACCATCTCTTTTAAAGGTCTGAGCTGTGGTGCAGTGGGTTAAAGGCGTACCAGTTATGCCAGTTGCTGTAAGGCTTCTGTGCTGGCTAGGGTTCGAATCTCCTGGTGGAAAGTGTTCTAAGGTTGTATAATCTCTCTTGCGTGTTTAGGCAAGTTGCATTAAGCATAGACACAGAGTTCTCCATATTAACAGGAATTTGATGAAAGAACGTGAGTAGCCCTCACTATGCTCTAGTTGCTCTTGGGAGGTGGTGATCTTTGGAGGTGAAATACTCTGAAATTACCATTTCTTTTAAACTGAGTTGTGGTGCAGTGGGTTAAAGGTGTACCAGTTATGCCAGTTGCTGTAAGGCTTCTGTGCTGGCTAGGGTTCGAATCTCCTGGTGGAAAGTGTTCTAAGGTTGTATAATCTCTCTTGCGTGTTTAGGCAAGTTGTGCATTAAGCATAGACACAGAGTTCTCCCATATTAACAGGAATTTGATGAAAGAACGTGAGTAGCCCCACTATGCTCTAGTTGCTCTTGGGAGGTGGTGATCTTTGGAGGTAAATACTCTGAAATTACCATTTCTTTTAAATCTGAGTTGTTGTGCAGTGGGTTAAAGGCGTACCAGTTATGCCAGTTGCTGAAAGGCTTCTGTGCTGGCTAGGGTTCGAATCTCTGGTGGGAAGTGTTCTAAGGTTGTATAATCTCTCTTGCGTGTTTAGGCAAGTTGCATTAAGCATAGACACAGAGTTCTCCATATATAACAGGAATTTGATGAAAGAACGTGAGTAGCCCCTCACTATGCTCTAGTTGTCCCTTGGGAGGTGGTGATCTTTGGGTGAAATACTCCGAAATTACCATTCTTTTAAGGTCTGAGTGTTGTGCAGTGGGTTAAGGTGTACCAGTTATGCCAGTTGCTGTAAGGCTTCTGTGCTGGCTAGGGTTCGAATCTCCTGGTGGGAAAGTGTTCTTAGGTTGTATAATCTCTCTTGCGTGTTTAGGCAAGTTTTGCATTAAGTATAGACACAGAGTTCTCCCATATTAACAGGAATTTGATGAAAGAACGTGAGTAGCCCCTCACTATGCTCTAGTTGCCCTTGGGAGGTGGTGATCTTGGAAGGAAATACTCTGAAATTACCATTCTTTTAAAGGTCTGAGCTGTGGTGCAGTGGGTTAAAGGCGTACCAGTTATGCCAGTTGCTGTAAGGCTTCTGTGCTGGCTAGGGTTCGAATCTCCTGGTGGGAAAGTGTTCTAAGGTTGTATAATCTCTCTTGCGTGTTTAGGCAAGTTGTGCATTAAGCATAGACACAGAGTTCTCCCATATTAACAGGAATTTGATGAAAGAACGTGAGTAGCCCTCACTATGCTCTAGTTGCCCTTGGGAGGTGGTGATCTTTGGAGGTGAAATACTCCAAATTACCATCTCTTTTAAGGTCTGAGCTGTGGTGCAGTGGGTTAAAGGTACCAGTTATGCCAGTTGCTGTAAGGCTTCTGTGCTGGCTAGGGTTCGAATCTTCTGGTGAGAAAGAGTTCTAAGGTTGTAATCTCTCTTGCCTGTTTAGGCAAGTTGTGCATTAAGCATAGACACAGAGTTCTCCCATATTAACAGGAATTTGATGAAAGAACGTGAGTAGCCCCTCACTATGCTCTAGTTGCTCTTGGGAGGTTGGTGATCTTTGGAGGTAAAATACTCTGAAATTACCATTTCTTTTAAGGCTCTGAGTTGTTGTGCAGTGGGTTAAAGGCGTACCAGTTATGCCAATTGCTGTAAGGCTTTTGTGCTGGCTAGGGTTCGAATCTCCTGGTGGGAAGTGTTCTAAGGATGTATAATCTCTTGCGTGTTTAGGCAAGTTGTGCATTAAGCATAGACACAGAGTTCTTCATATTAACAGGAATTTGATGAAAGAACGTGAGTAGCCTCTCACTATGCTCTAGTTGCCCTTGGGAGGAGGTGAAATACTCCAAAATTACCATCTCTTTTAAGATCTGAGCTGTGGTGCAGTGGGTTAAAGGCGTACCAGTTATGCCAGTTGCTGTAAGGCTTCTTGCTGGCTAGGGTTCGAATCTCCTGGTGAGAAAGTGTTCTAAGGTTGTATAATCTCTCTTGCGTGTTAATTCAAGTTGTGCATTAATCATAGACACAGAGTTCTCCCATATTACAGGAATTTGATGAAAGAACGTGAGTAGCCCCTACTATGCTAGTTGCCCTTGGGAGATGGTGATCTTTGGAGGTGAAATGCTCTGTAATTCCATTTCTTTTAAGGGTCTGAGTGGTTGTGCAGTGAGTTAAAGGCGTACCAGTTATGCCAGTTGCTGTAAGGCTTCTGTGCTGGCTAGGGTTCGAATCTCTGGTGGGAAAGTGTTCTATGGATGTATAATCTCTCTTGCGAGTTTAGGCAAGTTGTGCATTAAGCATTCACACAGAGTTCTCATATTAACAGGAATTTGATGAAAGAACGTGAGTAGCCCCTCACTATGCTCTAGTTGCCCTTGGGAGGTGATGATCTTTGGAGGTGAAATACTCCAAAATTACCATCTCTTTTAAGGGTCTGAGTTGGGTGCATTTGTTAGAGGCGTACCAGTTATGCCAGTTGCTGTAAGGCTTCTGTGCTGGCTAGGGTTCGAATTTCCTGGTGGGAAAGTGTTCTAAGGTTGTATAATCTCTCTTGCTGTTAATTCAAGTTGTGCATTAATCATAGACACAGAGTTCTCCCATATTACCAGGAATTTGATGAAAGAACGTGACTAGCCCCTCACTATGCTCTAGTTGCCCTTGGGAGGTGGTGATCTTTGGAGGTGAAATACTCCGAAATTACCATTTCTTTTAAGGGTCTGAGTTGTTGTGCAGTGGGTTAAAGGTGTACCAGTTATGCCAGTTGCTGTAAGGCTTTTGTGTTGGCAAGGGTTCGAATCTCCTGGTGGGAAAGTGTTCTAAGGATGTGTAATCTCTCTTGCGTGTTTAGGCAAGTTTTGCATTAAGTATAGACACAGAGTTCTCCCATATTAACAGGAATTTGATGAAAGAACGTGAGTAGCCCTCACTATACTCTAATTGCCCTTGGGAGGTGGTGATCTTTGGAGGTGAAATACTCAGAAATTACCATCACTTTTAAGGGTCTGAGCTGTGGTGCAGTGGGTTAATGGCGTATCAGTTGTGCCAGTTGCTGTAAGGCTTCGGCTGGCTTAGGTTCGAATCTCCTGGTGGGAAAGTGTTCTAAGGTTGTATAATCTCTTGCGAGTTTAGGCAAGATGTGCTTTAAGCATACACACAGAGTTCTCATATTAACAGGAATTTGATGAAAGAACGTGAGTAGCCCCTCATTATGCTCTAGTTGCCATTGGGAGGTGGTGATCTTTGGAGGTGAAATACTCCAAAATTGCCATTTCTTTTAATAGTCTGAGTTGTTGTGCAGTGGGTTAAAGGCGTAACAGTTATGCCAGTTGCTGTAAGGCTTCTGTGTTGACTAGGGTTTGAATCTCCTGGTGAGAAAGTGTTCTAAGGATGTATAATCTCTCTTGCGTGTTTAGAAAAGTTTTGCATTAGGCATAGACACAGAGTTCTTCCATATTACCAGGAATTTGATGAAAGAACGTGAGTAGCCCCTCACTATGCACTAGTTGCCCTTGGGAGATGGTGATCTTTGGAGGTGAAATACTCCGAAATTACCATCTCCTTTAAGGGTTTCAGCTGTGGTGCATTTGTTTAAAGGCGTACCAGTTATGCCAGTTGCTGTAAGGCTTCTGTGCTGGCTACGGTTCGATATCTTGGTGGGAAAGTGTTCTAAGGTTGTATAATCTCTCTTGCGTGCTTAGGCAATTAGTGCATTAAGCATAGACACAGATGTCTCCGATATTAACAGAAATTTGATGAAAGAACGTGAGTAGCCCCTCACTATGCTCTAGTTGCCCTTGGGAGGTGGTGATCTTTGGAGGTGAAATACTCCGAAATTACCATCTCTTTTAAAGGTCTGAGCTGTTGTGCAGTGGGTTAAAGGCGTACCAGTTATGCTAGTTGCTGTAAGGCTTCTGTGCTGGCTAGGGTTCGAATCTCCTGGTGGGAAAGTGTTCTAAGGATGTATAATCTCTCTTGCGTGTTTAGGCAAGTTTTGAATTACGTATAGACACAGAGTTCTCCCATATTAACAGGAATTTGATGAAAGAACGAGAGTAGCCCCTCACTATGCTCTAGTTGCTCTTGGGAGGTGGTGATCTTTGGAGGTGAAACACTCCGAAATTTCCATCTCTTTTAAGGGTCTGAGCTGTGGTGCAGTGGGTTAAAGGCGTACTAGTTATGCCAGTGTGTGTAAGGCTTCGGGGTTGGCTAGGGTTCGAATCTCTATGTGAGAAAGTGTCCTAAGGTTGTATAATCTCTCTTGCGTTTAGGCAAGTTGTGCATTATCATAGACAAAGTTCTCCCATATTAACAGGAATTTGATGAAAGAATGTGAGTAGCTCCTCACTATGCTCTAGTTGCCCTTGGGAGGTGGTGATCATTGGAGGTGAAATACTCCGAAATAACCATCTCTTTTATAGGTTTGAGCTGCTGTGGTGCAGTAGGTTAAAGGCGTACCAGTTATGCCAGTTGCTGTAAGGCTTCTGTGATTGCTAGAGTTCGAATCTCCTGGTGGGAAAGTGTTCTAAGGATGTATAATCTCTCTTGCGAGTTTAGGCAAGTTGTGCATTAAGCATACACAGAGAGTTCTCATATATTAACAGGAATTTGATGAAAGAACGTGAGTAGCCCCTCATTATGCTCTAGTTGCCATTGGGAGGTGGTGATCTTTGGAGGTGAAATACTCCAAAATTGCCATTTCTTTTAATTGTCTGAGTTGTTGTGCAGTGGGTTAAAGGCGTAACAGTTATGCCAGTTGCTGTAAGGCTTCTGTGTTGACTAGGGTTTGAATCTCCTGGTGAGAAAGTGTTCTAAGGATGTATAATCTCTCTTGCGTGTTTAGACAAGTTTTGCATTAGGCATAGACACAGAGTTCTTCCATATTACCAGGAATTTGATGAAAGAACGTGAGTAGCCCCTCACTATGCACTAGTTGCCCTTGGGAGATGGTGATCTTTGGAGGTGAAATACTCCGAAATTACCATCTCCTTTAAGGGTTTCAGCTGTGGTGCATTTGTTTAAAGGCGTACCAGTTATGCCAGTTGCTGTAAGGCTTCTGTGCTGGCTACGGTTCGAATATCTTGGTGGGAAAGTGTTCTAAGGTTGTATAATCTCTCTTGCGTGCTTAGGCAATTAGTGCATTAAGCATAGACACAGATGTCTCCGATATTAACAGAAATTTGATGAAAGAACGTGAGTAGCCCCTCACTATGCTCTAGTTGCCCTTGGGAGGTGGTGATCTTTGGAGGTGAAATACTCCGAAATTACCATCTCTTTTAAAGGTCTGAGCTGTTGTGCAGTGGGTTAAAGGCGTACCAGTTATGCTAGTTGCTGTAAGGCTTCTGTGCTGGCTAGGGTTCGAATCTCCTGGTGGGAAAGTGTTCTAAGGATGTATAATCTCTCTTGCGTGTTTAGGCAAGTTTTGAATTACGTATAGACACAGAGTTCTCCCATATTAACAGGAATTTGATGAAAGAACGAGAGTAGCCCCTCACTATGCTCTAGTTGCTCTTGGGAGGTGGTGATCTTTGGAGGTGAAACACTCCGAAATTTCCATCTCTTTTAAGGGTCTGAGCTGTGGTGCAGTGGGTTAAAGGCGTACTAGTTATGCCAGTGTGTGTAAGGCTTCGGGGTTGGCTAGGGTTCGAATCTCCATGTGAGAAAGTGTCCTAAGGTTGTATAATCTCTCTTGCGTCTTTAGGCAAGTTGTGCATTTATCATAGACACAAAGTTCTCCCATATTAACAGGAATTTGATGAAAGAATGTGAGTAGCTCCTCACTATGCTCTAGTTGCCCTTGGGAGGTGGTGATCATTGGAGGTGAAATACTCCGAAATAACCATCTCTTTTATAGGTTTGAGCTGCTGTGGTGCAGTAGGTTAAAGGCGTACCAGTTATGCCAGTTGCTGTAAGGCTTCTGTGATTGCTAGAGTTCGAATCTCCTGGTGGGAAAGTGTTCTAAGGATGTATAATCTCTCTTGCGAGTTTAGGCAAGTTGTGCATTAAGCATACACAGAGAGTTCTCATATATTAACAGGAATTTGATGAAAGAACGTGAGTAGCCTCTCACTATGCTCTAGTTGCCCTTGGGAGGTGGTGATCTTTTGAGGTGAAATACTCCGAAATTATCATCTCTTTTAAATGTCTGAGCTGTGGTGCATTTGTTTAAAGGCGTACCAGTTATGCCAGTTGCTGTAAGGCTTCTGTGCTGGCTAGGGTTCAAATCTCTTGGTGGGAAAGTGTTCTAAGGTTGTATAATCTCTCTTGCGTGTTTATTCAAGTTGTGCATTAAGCATAGACACAGAGTTCTCCCATATTAACAGGAATTTGATGAAAGAACGTGAGTAACCCCTCACTATGCTCTAGTTGCCTTTGGGAGGTGGTGATCTTTTAAGGTGAAATACTCCGAAATTACCATTTCTTTAAAGGGTCTGAGTTGTTGTGCAGTGGGTTAAAGGCGTACCAGTTATGCCAGTTGCTGTAAGGCTTCTATGTTCGCTAGGGTTCGAATCTCTTGGTGGGAAAGTGTTCTAAGGATGTATAATCTCTCTTGCGAGTTTAGGCAAGTTGTGCATTAAGCATATACACAGAGTTCTCATATATTAACAGCAATTTGATGAAAGAACGTGAGTAGCCCCTCACTATGCTCTACTTGCCCTTCGGAGGTGGTGATCTTCGGAGGTGAAATACTAAGAAGTTAGCATTTCTTTTAAGGGTCTGAGCTGTTGTGCAGTGGGTTAAAGGCGTACCAGTTATGCCAGTTGCTGTATGGCTTCTGTGCTGCTAGGGTTTGAATCTCCTGGTGGGAAAGTATTCTAAGGTTGTATAGTCTCTCTTGCGTGTTTAAACAAGTTGTGCATTAAGCATAGACACATAGTTCTCCCATATTAACAGGAATTTGATGAAAGAACGTGAGTAGCCCCTCACTATGCTCTAGTTGCCCTTGGGAGGTGAAATACTCCGAAATTACCATCTCTTTTAAAGGTTTGAGCTGTGGTGCAGTACGTTAAACGCGCACCAGTTATGCCAGTTGCTGTAAGTCTTCTGTGCTGGTTAGGGTTCGAATCTCCTGGTGAGAAAGTGTTCTAAGGTTGTATAATCTCTCTAGCGTCTTTAGGCAAGTTGTGCATTTAGCATAGACACAAAGTTCTCCCATATTAACAGGAATTTGATGAAAGAACGTGAGTAGCCCATCACTATGCTCATGTTGCCCTTGGGAGATGGTGATCTTTGGAGGTGAAATTCTCCAAAATTACCATCTCTTTTAAGGGTCTGAGATGTGGTGCAGTGGGTAAAGGCGTACCAGTTATGCTAGTTGCTGTAGACACAGAGTTCTCCCATATTAACAGGAATTTGACGAAAGAACGTGAGTAGCCCCTCACTATGCTCTAGTTGCCCTTTGGAGGTGGTGATCTTTGGAGGTGAAATACTCCGAAATTACCATCTCTTTTAAGGGTCTGACCTGTGGTGCATTTGTTTAAAGGCGTACCAGTTATGCCAGTTGTGTCGTGACGCTGAACCCCGGTTCATTCCGAACACAGCGATTACACAACACATAACACCTTGCCTCAGCAACCGTTACTACCACCTATACTCCTACACATACCAGACCCTTGAGGCGTACCACTAGGTTTGTACTGGAACACAATGAATGAACATATGGAAGGTATTTAAAGGCCGTCGGGTTTTGCCATTTAATTACAAAGAATAGACTCTGACAAATATTACTATATTAATTAACATACTCTATTAGGTCAATAAACTTCCAATACCCATAGACTACTTGACCTCCGCGATCACCACCCACACTCGTAACTTCCGCCTAAGTCCCTAATACGGAATGATTACTACAACTCTCCACACCCGGTTAGTCTTTCATTCAATACTCACATACTGCAGACTTAACTTCGTCACTAAGGTCACATCAGGTTCTCGCATAGCTGTCTGCTACACTTCGCATCTGCCACAAACGGAGACCTCGGAGGACTTGCCAGTTCAACTCCCACAACAAGACTGACTTTAGCCAACCATGGCCTCAAACATTTCACCACGCCTCTCAAGATTAACCGATTAACTATAATCCGATTAACCTTATCCCTAGAGCGGTAATCATGTTCCTAGATGCCTGACGAAGAATAATTCCTCTTTCCAGGAATTATTAATTTGGCTAAACAGCTTCGGTCTTAATCCATTGACCTTTCTTAGATATGTGATCCATAGTCTGTCTACTTACATGTACTTCCAATCATCATTCGTTAAGTGTTGTAGTAATGATCCTCTAGCTAATAATTCCTACTAACTTGTTGATTACAACAGTTGCTGTAAGGCTTCTGTGCTGGCTAGAGTTCGAATCTCCTGGTGAGAATGTGTTCTAAGGTTGTATAATCTCTCTTGCCTGTTTAGGCAATTTGTGCATTAAGCATAGACACAGACTTCTCCCATATTAACAGGAATTTGATGAAAGAACGTGAGTAGCCCCTTACTATGCTCTAGTTGCTCTTGGGAGGTGGTGATCTTTGGAGGTGAAATACTCTGAAATTACCATCTCTTTTAAGGGTCTGAGCTGTGGTGCAGTGGGTTACAGGCGTACCAGTTATGTCAGTTGCTGTAAGGCTACTGTGCTGGCTAGGGTTCGAATGTCCTGGTGGGAAAGTGTTCTAATGTTGTATAATCTCTCTTGCGTGTTTAGGCAATTTGTGCATTAAGCATAGACACAGAGTTCTCCCATATTAACAGAAATTTGATGAAAGAATGTTGGTAGCCCCTCACTATGCTCTAGTTGCCCTTGGGAGGTGGTGATCTTTGGAGGTTAAATACTCCGAAATTGCCATTTCTTTTAAGGGTCTGGGTTGTTGTGCAGTGGGTGAAAGGCGTACCAGTTATGCAAGTTGCTGTAAGGCTTCTGTGCTAGCTAGGGTTCGAATCTCCTGGTGAGAAAGTGTTCTAAGGTTGTATAATCTCTTGCGAGTTTAGGCAAGTTGTACTTTGAGCATACACACAGAGTTCTCATATATTAACAGGAATTTGATGAAAGAACGTGAGTAGGCCCTCACTATGCTCTAGTTGCCCTTCGGAGGTGGTGATCTTTGGAGGTGAAATACTCCAAAATTACCATTTCTTTTAAGGGTGTGAGTTGTTGCGCAGTAGGTTAAAGGCGTACCAGTTATGCCAGTTGCTGTAAGGCTTCTATGTTGGCTAGGTTTCGAATCTCCTGGTGAGAAAGTGTTCTAAGGTTGTATAATCTCTCTAGCGTCTTTTGGCAAGTTGTGCATTTAGCATAGACATAAAGTTCTCCCATATTAACAGGAATTTCATGAAAGAACGTGAGTATCCCCTCACTATGCTCTAGTTGCCCTTGGGAGGTGGTGATCTTTGGAGGTGAAATACTCCGAAATTACCATCTCTTTTAAGGGTCTGAGCTGTGGTGCAGTGGGTTAAAGGCTTAAAAGTTATGCCAGTTGCTGTAAAGCTTCTGTGTTGGCTACGGTTCGAATATCTTGGAGGGAAAGTATTCTAAGGTTGTATAATCTCTCTTGTGTGTTTAGGCAAGTAGTGCATTAAAAATAGACACAGAGTTCTCCCATATTAACAGGAATTTGATGAAAGAACGTGAGTAGCCCCTCTCTATGCTCTAGTTGCCCTTGGGAAGTGGTGATCTTTGGAGGTTAAATACTCCGAAATTACCATCTCTTTTAAGGGTCTGAGCTGTGGTGCAGTGGGTTAAAGGTGTACCAGTTATGCCAGTTGCTGTAAGGCTTCTGTGCTGGCTAGGGTTCAAATCTCCCGGTGAGAAAGTGTTCTAAGGTTGTATAATCTCTCTTGCGTGTTTAGGCAAGTTGTGCATTAAGCATAGACACAGAGTTCTCCCATATTAACAGGAATTTGATGAGAGAACGTGAGTAGCCTTTCACTATGCTCTAGTTGCCCTTGGGAGGTGGTGAACTTTGGAGGTAAAATACTCCGAAATTAACATCTCTTTTAAGGGTCTGAGCTGTGGTGCAGTAGGATAAAGGCGTGCCAGTTATGCCAGTTGCTGTAAGGCTTCTGTGCTGGCTAGGGTTCGAATCTCCTGGTGGGAAAGTGTTCTAAGGTTGTATAATCTCACTTGCGAGTTTAGGCAAGTTGTGCATTGAGCATAGACACAGAGTTCTCCCATATTAACAGGAATTTGATGAAAGAACGTGAGTAGCCCCTCACTATGCTCTAGTTGCCCTTTGGAGGTGGTGATCTTTGGAGGTGAAATACTCCGAAATTACCATCTCTTTTAAGGGTCTGAGCTGTGGTGCATTTGTTTATAGGCGTACCAGTTATGCCAGTTGCTGTATCGCTTCTGTGCTGGCTTGGGTTCGATTCTCCTGGTGAGAAAGTGTTCTATGGTTGTATAATCTCTCTTGCCTGTTTAGGCAAGTTGTGCATTAAGCATAGACACAGAGTTCTTCCATATTAACAGAAATTTGATGAAAGAACGTGAGTAGCCCCTCACTATGCTCTTGTTGCCCTTGGGAGGTGGTGATCTTTGGAGGTTAAATACTCCGAAATTGCCATTTCTTTTAAGGGTCTGGGTTGTTGTGCAGTGGGTGAAAGGCGTACTAGTTATGCAAGTTGCTGTAAGGCTTCTGTGCTAGCTAGGGTTCGAATCTCCTGGTGGGAAAGTGTTCTAAGGTTGTATAATCTCTTGCGAGTTTAGGCAAGTTGTACTTTGAGCATACACACAGAGTTCTCATATATTAACAGGAATTTGATGAAAGAACGTGAGTAGGCCCTCACTATGTTCTAGTTGCCCTTGGGAGGTGGTGATCTTTGGAGGTGAAATACTCCAAAATTACCATTTCTTTTAAGGGTGTGAGTTGTTGCGCAGTAGGTTAAAGGCGTACCAGTTATGCCAGTTGCTGTAAGGCTTCTGTGTTGGCTAGTTTTCTAATCTCCTGGTGAGAAAGTGTTCTAAGGTTGTATAATCTCTCTAGTGTCTTTTGCAAGTTGTGCATTTAGCATAGACACAAAGTTCTCCCATATTAACAGGAATTTCATGAAAGAACGTGAGTATCCCCTCACTATGCTCTAGTTGCCCTTGGGAGGTGGTGATCTTTGGAGGTGAAATACTCCGAAATTACCATCTCTTTTAAGGGTCTGAGCTGTGGTGCAGTGGGTTAAAGGCTTACCAGTTATGCCAGTTGCTGTAAAGCTTCTGTGTTGGCTACGGTTCGAATATCTTGGAGGGAAAGTGTTCTAAGGTTGTATAATCTCTCTTGCATGTTTAGGCAAGTAGTGCATTAAAAATAGACACAGAGTTCTCCCATATTAACAGGAATTTGATGAAAGAACGTGAGTAGCCCCTCACTATGATCTAGTTGCCCTTGGGAAGTGGTGATATTTGGAGGTTAAATACTCCGAAATTACCATCTCTTTTAAGGGTCTGAGCTGTGGTTGTGGTGCAGTGGGTTAAAGGTGTACCAGTTATGCCAGTTGCTGTAAGGCTTCTGTGCTGGCTAGGGTTCAAATCTCCCGGTGAGAAAGTGTTCTAAGGTTGTATAATCTCTCTTGCGTGTTTAGGCAAGTTGTGCATTAAGCATAGACACAGAGTTCTCCCATATTAACAGGAATTTGATGAGAGAACGTGAGTAGCCTTTCACTTTGCTCTAGTTGCCCTTGGGAGGTGGTGAACTTTGGAGGTAAAATACTCCGAAAATACCATCTCTTTTAAGGGTCTGAGCTGTGGTGCAGTAGGATAAAGGCGTGCCAGTTATGCCAGTTGCTGTAAGGCTTCTGTGCTGGCTAGGGTTCGAATCTCCTGGTGGGAAAGTGTTCTAAGGGTGTATAATCTCTCTTGCGAGTTTAGGCAAGTTGTGCATTGAGCATAGACACAGAGTTCTCCCATATTAACAGGAATTTGATGAAAGAACGTGAGTAGCCCCTCACTATGCTCTAGTTGCCCTTTGGAGGTGGTGATCTTTGGAGGTGAAATACTCTGTAATTACCATCTCTTTTAAGGGTCTGAGCTGTGGTGCAGTAGGTTAAAGGCGTACCAGTTATGCCAGATGCTGTAAGGCTTCTGTGCTGGCTAGGGTTCGAATCTCCTGGTGGTAAAGTGTTCTAAGGTTGTATAACCTCTTTTGCGAGTTTAGGCAAGTTGTGCATTAAGCATAGACACAGAGTTCTCCCATATTAACAGGAATTTGATGAGAGAACGTGAGTAGCCTTTCACTATGCTCTAGTTGCCCTTGGGAGGTGGTGAACTTTGGAGGTAAAATACTCCGAAATTAACATCTCTTTTAAGGGTCTGAGCTGTGGTGCAGTAGGATAAAGGCGTGCCAGTTATGCCAGTTGCTGTAAGGCTTCTGTGCTGGCTAGGGTTCGAATCTCCTGGTGGGAAAGTGTTCTAAGGTTGTATAATCTCACTTGCGAGTTTAGGCAAGTTGTGCATTGAGCATAGACACAGAGTTCTCCCATATTAACAGGAATTTGATGAAAGAACGTGAGTAGCCCCTCACTATGCTCTAGTTGCCCTTTGGAGGTGGTGATCTTTGGAGGTGAAATACTCCGAAATTACCATCTCTTTTAAGGGTCTGAGCTGTGGTGCATTTGTTTATAGGCGTACCAGTTATGCCAGTTGCTGTATCGCTTCTGTGCTGGCTTGGGTTCGATTCTCCTGGTGAGAAAGTGTTCTATGGTTGTATAATCTCTCTTGCTGTTTAGGCAAGTTGTGCATTAAGCATAGACACAGAGTTCTTCCATATTAACAGAAATTTGATGAAAGAACGTGAGTAGCCCCTCACTATGCTTGTTGCCCTTGGGAGGTGGTGATCTTTGGAGGTTAAATACTCCGAAATTGCCATTTCTTTTAAGGGTCTGGTTGTTGTGCAGTGGGTGAAAGGCGTACCAGTTATGCAAGTTGCTGTAAGGCTTCTGTGCTAGCTAGGGTTCGAATCTCCTGGTGGGAAAGTGTTCTAAGGTTGTATAATCTCTTGCGAGTTTAGGCAAGTTGTACTTTGAGCATACACACAGAGTTCTCATATATTAACAGGAATTTGATGAAAGAACGTGAGTAGGCCCTCACTATGTTCTAGTTGCCCTTGGGAGGTGGTGATCTTTGGAGGTGAAATACTCCAAAATTACCATTTCTTTTAAGGGTGTGAGTTGTTGCGCAGTAGGTTAAAGGCGTACCAGTTATGCCAGTTGCTGTAAGGCTTCTGTGTTGGCTAGTTTCTAATCTCCTGGTGAGAAAGTGTTCTAAGGTTGTATAATCTCTCTAGTGTCTTTTGGCAAGTTGTGCATTTAGCATAGACACAAAGTTCTCCCATATTAACAGGAATTTCATGAAAGAACGTGAGTATCCCCTCACTATGCTCTAGTTGCCCTTGGGAGGTGGTGATCTTTGGAGGTGAAATACTCCGAAATTACCATCTCTTTTAAGGGTCTGAGCTGTGGTGCAGTGGGTTAAAGGCTTACCAGTTATGCCAGTTGCTGTAAAGCTTCTGTGTTGGCTACGGTTCGAATATCTTGGGGAAAGTGTTCTAAGGTTGTATAATCTCTCTTGCATGTTTAGGCAAGTAGTGCATTAAAAATAGACACAGAGTTCTCCCATATTAACAGGAATTTGATGAAAGAACGTGAGTAGCCCCTCACTATGATCTAGTTGCCCTTGGGAAGTGGTGATATTTGGAGGTTAAATACTCCGAAATTACCATCTCTTTTAAGGGTCTGAGCTGTGGTTGTGGTGCAGTGGGTTAAAGGTGTACCAGTTATGCCAGTTGCTGTAAGGCTTCTGTGCTGGCTAGGGTTCAAATCTCCCGGTGAGAAAGTGTTCTAAGGTTGTATAATCTCTCTTGCGTTTAGGCAAGTTGTGCATTAAGCATAGACACAGAGTTCTCCCATATTAACAGGAATTTGATGAGAACGTGAGTAGCCTTTCACTTTGCTCTAGTTGCCCTTGGGAGGTGGTGAACTTTGGAGGTAAAATACTCCGAAAATACCATCTCTTTTAAGGGTCTGAGCTGTGGTGCAGTAGGATAAAGGCGTGCCAGTTATGCCAGTTGCTGTAAGGCTTCTGTGCTGGCTAGGGTTCGAATCTCCTGGTGGGAAAGTGTTCTAAGGGTGTATAATCTCTCTTGCGAGTTTAGGCAAGTTGTGCATTGAGCATAGACACAGAGTTCTCCCATATTAACAGGAATTTGATGAAAGAACGTGAGTAGCCCCTCACTATGCTCTAGTTGCCCTTTGGAGGTGGTGATCTTTGGAGGTGAAATACTCTGTAATTACCATCTCTTTTAAGGGTCTGAGCTGTGGTGCAGTAGGTTAAAGGCGTACCAGTTATGCCAGATGCTGTAAGGCTTCTGTGCTGGCTAGGGTTCGAATCTCCTGGTGGTAAAGTGTTCTAAGGTTGTATAACCTCTTTGCGAGTTTAGGCAAGTTGTGCATTAAGCATACACACAGAGATCTCATATAACAGGAATTTGATGAAAGAACGTGAGTAGCCCCTCACTATGCTCTAGTTGCCCTTGGGAGGTGGTGATCTTTGGAGGTAAAATACTCCAAAATTACCATCTCTTTTAAGGGTCTGAGCTGTTGTGCATTTGTTTATAGGCGTACCAGTTATGCCAGTTGCTGTAAGGCTTCTGTGCTGGCTTGGGTTCGAGTCTCCTGGTGAGAAAGTGTTCTAAGGTTGTATAATCTCTCTTGCCTGTTTAGGCAAGTTGTGCATTAACCCTTAACATGCTCGGGGTCTAATATCCTGCTATCCACACAGGCGCATGTCATTTTGAAAAAAAAAAAATTTTTTTTTTGCTAATCTGTTAAGTTCTGTTCACTGATCACGGGAAAAATAAAAAAAAATTCTATTGTACTTACTTTTGTTGCAATAGAGCCGAGAAGCTCTGCGATGACGTCACAATCTGCATGGTCGCTCATGCAGTACACGCCCGGGAGATGTTGCGCGCGGTCCTCAAACAGCCAGAGTTGCCACAAATATATTTTCGCGCTATTTATTTACAATGTCTAAGCGCATTTTATCTAATTTTTTTCACTAATTGTGTTTCAAATACTGTTTGAACATATTTTGTATCAATAATTGTTGCATATTTGAGTATACACAGGCGCATACAAATGTTTTCAATTACGGCAATATAATATGTCATTACAGTCTATTATATTATATGTTCTGCTTATATGTTTACATATTTACACACTCGCACACGCTATACACACTTTGAAGCACACTTAGAAGATTTCTAGACTGTGGTAGTCATTGAAGCAGTCGACAGCACATAATGGGATACCACACGTTTCACACCATGTTTGCACAAGCTTCCGTTTCTTGTCTCTACGTGTCGTTGTTTTACACACCAAGCAATCACGTTGGGCTATTGCACGCTTCACACCAGGTGGCAAATACTTAAGTTTGTGTGCTAGGAAGCCTTCAGTGTGAGCGAGGCGTGGAGTACCAGCATGCTGCAACAGTGGGTTTATGATGGGCCGCTGAATACCTGGGACATCTTTTGCAAACTTTCCTAATAACTGTATTGCAGCATCAAATACAAAGTCACGGAAAGTGGGCTTACGTCCAGTTCTCACAAGGTACATGTTGAAACAGTTCAGCATGCTCATGTCCACAAGATGGAAGAACACTTTTTTCGTCCACCTACATGTCTTCCGCACACACTCTGCAGTGCCAATCATCATGTCTGATTTATCAATCAACCGCATGTTGATATTATAGTCTAAAACACAGTCTGGCTTATATAGTGGTGCGTTTGTTTTATGGCTCACTTTCCCACTGTTCACCATTGTTCCATCATGAATTGTTGTCAACAAGTTCACCTCTCTTTTGTCTTTCCACCGAACTGACAGAATGTTATCACTTTTCCTTCTCTGACACTCACCAACTGCAATGTCGTTGTCAAACACAGGCATTTCCCTTCGTTGTGGCTTTACTGTACCAACCAATCCGGTTCTATTTTCTAGCAAGAACCGAGCTAGCAAGGGACTTGTATAGTAATTATCTGTGTATAAAATGTGTCCCTTGTTCATCCACGGAGCCATGATGGTCTTCACTACACTCCCCGAGAATCCATGTTCGTCGTTACCGGGAATGTCTACATCACTAGCCGAGTACAGAATCATGTGTAACACGTATCCTGTCTCACAATCACAAAGAACAAAAAATTTCAGGCCAAATCGGTTTCGTTTTGAGGGAATGTACTGTTTGAATGGAACACGTCCCTTGAAAAGTATGAGAGATTCATCAACCACCAGCTTCTGTGCTGGTACGTAAAAATCTCTGAATTTTCCAATAACATCGTTCATGTAGTGCCTCACTCGCCACAGTCTATCATCAGGTGTTCGGTCCTGAACACTTCCAAAATGTAGACACCTGAGGAGTATCTGAAACCTGTCTCGTGACATATATTTCCCGAATAAAGGTGTTGGTATTGTCTTGTCCTTGCTCCAATAGTCATTTATTGCATGTTTGTGACAGTGCTTCATCAACAAACAGAGTGCCAAAAACACATACATTTCCGCCACTGTGGTATTTTTCCAACGCTGCAGTCGTGAAAATTCTGTGATTTCCCTCTCAATCAGGTAAGCAGCATGCAGGTTCGTTTGGTGTACAATGTATTCCATGAGTGGTTCATCATAGAATGCTGTAAAATATTCCATCTCAGCCATGTCCTCACCTTGATTAGGGAAAAGGTTTGTAATCCCTACATCTTTATCGTCAAAGTGAGGAATATTAGGAATAAAATCGTCACCATCACTCCACTCAAGTACACCAGGCGTCCTGCGAGATGCAGAGGAAAGACGGCGAGGAAGCGATGCATACCGGCGACCAGGAGCTGAATACCGTCTGCGAGAAGCACGGCGGCTACGTGCACGTGAGGTGGGTGCACGTGAACACGAGGGTCTTGGTGCCTCATGTGGTGCCATGCGGTGGCGCTTGGCTGGGCGAGATGCTGCTGACGCGACAATTTCTCGCCCAGTTACACCACTGGTACCAGCCACAGGCTCAATAAAACTTCGATCTGAGTCACTAAACCCAGAAAAGGAGTCACCTCCCTCTGACTCGTCACCCTCAAACAGAAAATATCCACAGGAACTGTGAGGTCGTGGTAGAATTGGGGTAGAAAATGGGCGAGGAGGCATGGGAGAGCGTATAGGCCTCGCCATGGCATGGCGGTCATTCTCACTTTCACTGCTGCTGCTACTATCTCCCGACAACTGTGTATAATCCTCATCGTTGTCTGAATCGTCAAACACACTTTCTTCACCTTCAGAGAATAATTCGTGGGCTATTTGCTCTGGGGTGAGGGACTGAGTGATGCGTGCTCGTGAGGCGTTTGACCGTGCGCTCGCCATGGTGACTCGCTAAACTGAGGCCTCCCATGCCATCGGAGCGTGAGCTGGATTTTTTTTCAAAATGGCCGCTGTTTACTAGAGCCCCTGGGCAGCGTATGGGACCCCCAGCTACACCGCGGGCCATTCAAATCGTGCGCGGTACCCATACACTTCATATGAAGTGAAGCGCAGTTGACTGGTAAAACGATTTACACTTCATATGAAGTGATGCGCACTTTAAGGGTTAAGCATAGACACAGAGTTCTCCCATATTAACAGGAATTTGATGAAAGAATGTGAGTAGCCCCTTACTATGCTCTAGTTGCTCTTGGGAGGTGGTGATCTTTGGAGGTGAAATACTCTGTAATTACTATCTCTTTTAAGGGTCTGAGCTGTGGTGCAGTAGGTTAAAGGCGTACCAGTTATGCCAGATGCTGTAAGGCTTCTGTGCTGGCTAGGGATCGAATCGTAGTCTAAGTATCTCTCTGTGGTAAGTTGTAGTAACCTCTTTTGCGAGTTTAGGCAAGTTGTGCATTAAGCATACACACAGAGATCTCATATATTAACAGGAATTTGATGAAAGAACGTGAGTAGCCCCTCACTATGCTCTAGTTGCCCTTGGGAGGTGGTGATCTTTGGAGGTAAAATACTCCAAAATTACCATCTCTTTTAAGGGTCTGAGCTGTTGTGCATTTGTTATAGGCGTACCAGTTATGCCAGTTGCTGTAAGGCTTCTGTGCTGGCTGGGTTCGAATCTCCTGGTGAGAAAGTGTTCTAAGGTGTATAATCTCTCTTGCCTGTTTAGGCAAGTTGTCCATTAAGCATAGACACAGAGTTCTCCCATATTAACAGGAATTTGATGAAAGAATGTGAGTAGCCCTTACTATGCTCTAGTTGCTCTTGGGAGGTGGTGATCTTTGGAGGTGAAATACTCTGTAATTACTATCTCTTTTAAGGGTCTGAGCTGTGGTGCAGTAGGTTAAAGGCGTACCAGTTATGCCAGATGCTGTAAGGCTTCTGTGCTGGCTAGGGTTCGAATCTCTGGTGGAAAGTGTTCTAAGGTTGTATAACCTCTTGCGAGTTTAGGCAAGTTGTGCATTAAGCACACACACAGAGATCTCATATATTAACAGGAATTGATGAAAGAACGTGAGTAGCCCCTCACTATGCTCTAGTTGCCCTTGGGAGGTGGTGATCTTTGGAGGTAAAATACTCCAAATTACCATTTCTTTTAAGGGTCTGAGCTGTTGTCAGTGGTTAAAGGCGTACCAGTTATGCCAGTTGCTGTAAGGCTTCTGTGCTGGCTAGGGTTCGAATCTCATGGTGGTTAAGTGTTCTAAGGATGTATAATCTCTCTTGCGTGTTAGGCAAGTTTGCATTTATGACACAGAGTTCTCCCATATTAACAGGAATTTGATGAAAGAACGTGAGTAGCCCTCACTATACTCTAGTTGCCTTTGGGAGGTGGTGATCTTTGGAGGTGAAATACTCAGAAATTACCATCACTTTCAAGGGTCTGAGCTGTGGTGCAGTGGGTTAAAGGCGTACCAGTTGTGCCAGTTGCTGTAAGGCTTCTGGGCTGGCTAGGGTTCGAATCTCCTGGTGGAAAGTGTTCTAAGGTTGTATAACTCTCTTGCGAGTTTAGGCAAGTTGTGCATTAAGCATACACACAGAGTTCTCATATATTAACAGGAATTGATGAAAGAACGTGAGTAGCCCCTCACTATGCTCTACTTGCCCTTGGGAGGTGGTGATCTTTGGAGGTGAAATTCTCCGAAATTAGCATTTCTTTTAAGGGTCTGAGCTGTTGTTCAGTGGGTTAAAGGCGTACCAGTTATGCCAGTTGCTGTAAGGCTTCTGTGCTGGCTGGGTTCGAATCTCCTGGTGAGAAAGTGTTCTAAGGTTGTATAATCTCTTAGCTTTAGGCAAGTTGTGCATTTAGCATAGACACAAAGTTCTCCCATATTAACAGGAATTTGATGAAAGAATGTGAGTAGCCCTCACTATGGTCTAGTTGCCCTTGGGAGCTGGTGATCTTTGGAGGTGAAATACTCCAAAATTACCATCTCTTTTGGGGTCTGAGCTGTGGTGCAGTGGGTTAAAGGCGTACCAGTTATGCCAGTTGCTGTAAGGCTTCGGGGCTGGCTAGGGTTCGAATCTCCTGGTGGTAAAGTGTTCTAAGGTTGTATAACCTCTTTTGCGAGTTTAGGCAAGTTGTGCATTAAGCATACACACAGAGATCTCATATATTAACAGGAATTTGATGAAAGAACGTGAGTAGCCCCTCACTATGCTCTAGTTGCCCTTGGGAGGTGGTGATCTTTGGAGGTAAAATACTCCAAAATTACCATCTCTTTTAAGGGTCTGAGCTGTTGTGCATTTGTTTATAGGCGTACCAGTTATGCCAGTTGCTGTAAGGCTTCTGTGCTGGCTTGGGTTCGAGTCTCTGGTGAGAAAGTGTTCTAAGGTTGTATAATCTCTCTTGCCTGTTTAGGCAAGTTGTCCATAAGCATAGACACAGAGTTCTCCCATATTAACAGGAATTTGATGAAAGAATGTGAGTAGCCCCTTACTATGCTCTAGTTGCTCTTGGGAGGTGGTGATCTTTGGAGGTGAAATACTGTAATTACTATCTCTTTTAAGGGTCTGAGCTGTGGTGCAGTAGGTTAAAGGCGTACCAGTTATGCCAGATGCTGTAAGGCTTCTGTGCTGGCTAGGGTTCGAATCTCCTGGTGGTAAAGTGTTCTAAGGTTGTATAACCTCTTTTGCGAGTTTAGGCAAGTTGTGCATTAAGCATACACACAGAGATCTCATATATTAACAGGAATTTGATGAAAGAACGTGAGTAGCCCCTCACTATGCTCTAGTTGCCCTTGGGAGGTGGTGATCTTTGGAGGTAAAATACTCCAAAATTACCATTTCTTTTAAGGGTCTGAGCTGTTGTGCAGTGGGTTAAAGGCGTACCAGTTATGCCAGTTGATGTAAGGCTTCTGTGCTGGCTAGGGTTCGAATCTCATGGTGGTTAAGTGTTCTAAGGATGTATAATCTCTCTTGCGTGTTAGGCAAGTTTGCATTATAGACACAGAGTTCTCCCATATTAACAGGAATTTGATGAAAGAACGTGAGTAGCCCTCACTATACTCTAGTTGCCTTTGGGAGGTGGTGATCTTTGGAGGTGAAATACTCAGAAATTACCATCACTTTCAAGGGTCTGAGCTGTGGTGCAGTGGGTTAAAGGCGTACCAGTTGTGCCAGTTGCTGTAAGGCTTCTGGGCTGGCTAGGGTTCGAATCTCCTGGTGGGAAAGTGTTCTAAGGTTGTATAATCTCTCTTGCGAGTTTAGGCAAGTTGTGCATTAAGCATACACACAGAGTTCTCATATATTAACAGGAATTTGATGAAAGAACGTGAGTAGCCCCTCACTATGCTCTACTTGCCCTTGGGAGGTGGTGATCTTTGGAGGTGAAATTCTCCGAAATTAGCATTTCTTTTAAGGGTCTGAGCTGTTGTTCAGTGGGTTAAAGGCGTACCAGTTATGCCAGTTGCTGTAAGGCTTCTGTGCTGGCTAGGGTTCGAATCTCCTGGTGAGAAAGTGTTCTAAGGTTGTATAATCTCTCTAGCTTTAGGCAAGTTGTGCATTTAGCATAGACACAAAGTTCTCCCATATTAACAGGAATTTGATGAAAGAATGTGAGTAGCCCCTCACTATGGTCTAGTTGCCCTTGGGAGCTGGTGATCTTTGGAGGTGAAATACTCCAAAATTACCATCTCTTTTGGGGGTCTGAGCTGTGGAGCAGTGGGTTAAAGGCGTACCAGTTATGCCAGTTGCTGTAAGGCTTCGGGGCTGGCTAGGGTTCGAATCTCCTGGTGAGAAAGTGTTCTAAGGTTGTGTAATCTTCTAGCATCTTTAGGCAAGTTGTGCATTTATCATAGACACAAAGTTCTCCCATATTAACAGGAATTTGATGAAAGAACGTGAGTAGCCCCTCACTATGGTCTAGTTGCCATTGGGAGCTGGTGATCTTTGGAGGTGAAATACTCCAAAATTACCATCTCTTTTAAGGGTCTGAGCTGTGGTGCAGTGGGTTAAAGGTGTACCAGTTATGCCAATTGCTGTAAGGCTTCCGTGCTGGCTAGAGTTCGAATCTCCTGGTGGGAAAGTGTTCTAAAGTTGTATAATCTCTCTTGCGTGTTTAGGCAAGTTTTGCATTAAGTATAGACACAGAGTTCTCCTATATTAACAGGAATTTGATGAAAGAATGTGAGTAGCCCCTCACTATGCTCTAGTTGCCCTTGGGAGGTGGTGAACTTTGGAGGTGAAATACTCCAAAATTACCATTTCTTTTATAGGTCTGAGCTGTGGTGCAGTGGATTAAAGGCATGCCAGTTATGCCAGTTGCTGTTAGGCTTCTGTGCTGGCTAGGGTTCGAATCTCCTGGTGGAAAAGTGTTCTTAGGTTGTATAATCTCTCTAGCGAGTTTAGGCAAGTTGTGCATTAAGCATAGACACAGAGTTCTCCCATATTAACAGAAATTTGATGAAAGAACGTGAGTAGGCCCTTACTATGCTCTAATTGCCCTTGGGAGGTGGTGATCTTTGGAGGTGAAATACTCCAAAATTACCATTTCTTTTAAGGGTGTGAGTTGTTGTGCAGTAGGTTAAAGGCGTACCAATTATGCCAGTTGCTGTAAGGCTTTTGTGTTGGCTAGGGTTTGAATTTCCTGGTGAGAAAGTGTTCTAAGGATGTATAATCTCTCTAGCGTCTTTTGGCAAGTTGTGCATTTAGCATAGACACAAAGTTCTCCCATATTAACAGGAATTTCATGAAAGAACGTGAGTATCCCCTCACTATGATCTAGTTGTCCTTGGGAGGTGGTGATCTTTGGAGGTTAAATACTCCGAAATTACCATCTCTTTTAAGGGTTTGAGCTGTGGTGCAGTAGGTTAAAGGCGTACCAGTTATGCCAGTTGCTGAAAGGCTTCTGTGCTGGCTAGGGTTCGAATCTCCTGGTGGTAAAGTGTTCTAAGGTTGTATAACCTCTTTTGCGAGTTTAGGCAAGTTGTGCATTAAGCATACACACAGAGCTCTCATATATTAACAGGAATTTGATGAAAGAACGTGAGTAGCCCCTCACTATGCTCTAGTTGCCCTTGGGAGGTGGTGATCTTTGGAGGTAAAATACTCCGAAATTACCATCTCTTTTAAGGGTCAGAGCTGTTGTGCAGTGGGTTAAAGGCGTACCAGTTATGCCAGTTGATGTAAGGCTTCTGTGCTGGCTAGGGTTCGAATCTCATGGTGGGAAAGTGTTCTAAGGATGTATAATCTCTCTTGTGTGTTTAGGCAAGTTTTGCATAAATTATACACACAGAGTTCTCCCATATTAACAGGAATTTGATGAAAGAACGTGAGTAGCCCCTCACTATACTCTAGTTGCCTTTGGGAGGTGGTGATCTTTGGAGGTGAAATACTCAGAAATTAACATCACTTCTAAGGGTCTGAGCTGTGGTGCAGTGGGTTAAAGGCGTACCAGTTGTGCCAGTTGCTGTAAGGCTTCTGGGCTGGCTAGGGTTCGAATCTCTTGGTGGGAAAGTGTTCTAAGGTTGTATAATCTCTCTTGCGAGTTTAGGCAAGTTGTGCTTTAAGCATACACAGAGAGTTCTCATATATTAACAGGAATTTGATGAAAGAACGTGAGTAGCCCCTCACTATACTCTTGTTGCCTTTGGGAGGTGGTGATCTTTGGAGGTGAAATACTCAGAAATTACCATCACTTTTTAGGGTCTGAGCTGTGGTGCAGTGGGTTAAAGGCGTACCAGTTGTGCCAGTTGCTGTAAGGCTTCTGGGCTGGCTAGGGTTCGAATCTCCTGGTGGGAAAGTGTTCTAAAGTTGTATAATCTCTCTTGCCTGTTTAGGCAAGTTTTGCATTAAGTATAGACACAGAGTTCTCCTATATTAACAGGAATTTGATGAAAGAAAGTGAGTAGCCCCTCTCTATGCTCTAGTTGCCCTTGGGAGGTGGTGAACTTTGGAGGTGAAATACTCCGAAATTACCATTTCTTTTATGGGTCTGAGCTGTAGTGCAGTGGATTAAAGGCGTGCCAGTTATGCCAGTTGCTGTAAGGCTTCTGTGCTGGCTAGGGTTCGAATCTCCTGGTGGGAAAGTGTTCTAAGGTTTTACAATCTCTCTTGCGTGTTTAGGCAAGGTGTGCATTAAGCATAGACACAGAGTTCTCCCATATTAACAGAAATTTGATGAAAGAATGTGAGTAGCCCCTCACTATGCTCTAGTTGCCCTTGGGAGGTGGTTATCTTTGGAGGTGAAATACTCCGAAATTACCATCTCTTTTAAAGGTCTGAGCTGTGGTGCAGTGGGATAACGGCGTACTAGTTATGCCAGTTGCTTTAAGGCTTCTGTGCTTGCTGGGGTTCGAATCTCCTGGTGAGAAAGTGTTCTAAGGTTGTATAATCTCTCTTGCCTGTTTAGGCAAGTTGTGCATTAAGCATAGACACAGAGTTCTCATATATTAACAGGAATTTGATGAAAGAACGTGAGTAGGCCCTCACTATGCTCTAGTTGCACTTGGGAGGTGGTGATCTTTGGAGGTGAAATACTCCGAAATTACCATTTCTTTTAAGGGTGTGAGTTGTTGTGCAGTGGGTTAAAGGCATACCAGTTATGCCAGTTGCTGTAAGGCTTCTGTGTTGTCTAGGGTTTGAATTTCCTGGTGAGAAAGTGTTCTAAGGATGTGTAATCTCTCTTGTGAGTTTAGGCAAGTTGTGCATTAAGCATAGACACAGAGTTCTCCCATATTAACAGGAATTTGATGAAAGAACGAGAGTAGCCCTCACTATGCTCTAGTTGCTCTTGGGAGGTGGTGATCTTTGGAGGTGAAATACTCCGAAATTACCATCTCTTTTAAAGGTTTGAGCTGTGCTTCAGTTGGTTAAAGGTGTACCAGTTATGCAAGTTGCTGTAAGGCTTCTGTGCTGGCTAGGGTTCGAATCTCTTGGTGGTAAAGTGTTCAAAGGTTGTATAATCTCTCTTGCGAGTTTAGGCAAGTTGTGCATTAAGCATATACACAGAGTTCTCATATATTAACAGGAATTTGATGAAAGAACGTAAGTAGCCCTCACTATGCTCTAGTTGCCCTTGGGAGGTGGTGATCTTTGGAGGTGAAATTCTCTGAAATTACCATCTCTTTTAAGGGTCTGAGCTGTGGTGCAGTGGGTTAAAGGCGTACCAGTTATGCTAGTTGCTGTAAGCTTCTGTGCTGGCTAGGATTCGAATCTCCCGGTGGGAAAGTGTTCTAAGGTTGTATAATCTCTCTTGCGTGTTTAGGCAAGTTGTGCATTAAGCATAGACAGAGTTCCCTCATAATAACAAGATTTTGATGAAAGAACGTGAGTAGCCCCTCACTGTGCTCTAGTTGCCCTTGGGAGGTGGTGAACTTTGGAGGTGAAATACTCCGAAATTACCATCTCTTTTAAGGGTCTGAGCTGTGGTGCAGTGGGTTAAAGGCGTGCCAGTTATGCTAGTTGCTGTAACGCTTCTGTGCTGGCTAGGATTCGAATCTCCTGGTTGGAAAGTGTTCTAAGGTTGTATAATCTCTCTTGCGAGTTTAGGCAAGTTGTGCATTAAGCATAGACACAGAGTTCACGCATATTAACAGGAATTTGATGAAAGAACGTGAGTAGCCCCTCTCTATGCTCTAGTTGCCCTTTGGAGGGGAAATACTCCGAAATTACCATCTCTTTTAAGGGTCTGAGCTGTGGTGCATTTGTTTAAAGGCGTACCAGTTATGCCAGTTGTGTCGTGACGCTGAACCCCGGTTCATTCCGAACACAGCGATTACACAACACATAACACCTTGCCTCAGCAACTGTTACTACCACCTATACTCCTACACACACCAGACCCTTGAGGCATACCACTAGGTTTGTACTGGAACACAATGAATGAATATATGGAAGGTATTTAAAGGCCGTCGGGTTTTGTCATTTAATTACAAAGAATAGACTCTGACAAATAATACTATATTAATTAACATACTCTATTAGGTCAATACATTTCCAATACCCAAAGACTACTTGACCTCCGCGATCACCACCCACCTTGAGCTACCTTGAGGTGCTTCCGGGGCTTAGTGTCCCCGCGGCCCGGTCGTCGACCAGGCCTCCTGGTTGCTGGACTGATCAACCAGGCTGTTAGACGCGGCTGCTCGCAGCCTGACGTATGAGTCACAGCCTGGTTGATCAGGTATCCTTTGGAGGTGCTTATCCAGTTCTCTCTTGAACACTGTGAGGGGTTTGCCAGTTATGCCCCTTATGTGTAGTGGATCATTACACCCACACTCGTAACTTCCGCCTAAGTCCCTAATACGGAATGATTACTACAACTCTCCACACCCGGTTAGTCTTTCATTCAATACTCACATACTGCAGACTTAACTTCGTCACTAAGGTCACATCAGGTTCTCGCATAGCTGTCTGCTACACTTCGCTGCTGCCACAAACGGAGACCTCGGAGGACTTGCCAGTTCAACTCCCACAACAAGACTGACTTTAGCCAACCATGGCCTCAAACATTTCACCACGCCTCTCAAGGAAGGTATAATCCGATTAACCTTATCCCTAGAGCGGTAATCTTGTTCCTAGAAGCCTGACGAAGAATAATTCCTCTTTCCAGGAATTATTAATTTGGCTAAACAGCTTCGGTCTTAATCCATTGACTTTTCTTAGATATGTGATCCATAGTCTGTCTACTTACATGTACTTCCAATCATCATTCGATAAGTGTTGTAGTAATGATCCTCTAGCTAATAATTCCTACTAACTTGTGGATTACAACAGTTGCTGTAAGGCTTCTGTGCTGGCTAGGGTTCGAATCTCCTGGTGAGAAAGTGTTCTAAGGTTGTATAATCTCTCTAGCATCTTTAGGCATGTTGTGCATTAAGCATAGACACAGAGTTCTCCCATATTAACAGGAATTTGATGAAAGAATGTGAGTAGACCCTCACTATGCTCTAGTTGCAATTGGGAGGTGGTGATCTTTGGAGGTGAAATACTTCGAATTTACCATCTCTTTTAAGGGTCTGAGCTGTGGTGCAGTGGGTGAAAGGTGTACCAGTTATGTCAGTTGCTGTAAGGTTACTGGGCTGGCTAGGGTTCGAATCTCCTGGTGAGAAAGTGTTCTAAGGTTGTATAATCTCTCTAGCATCTTTAGGCAAGTTGTGCATTTAGCATCTCATCATCTAGCATCGTCTAGATGCATTTAGCATCTCATCATCTAGCATCATCAGCATTTAGCATCGCATCATCAACAGAGTTCTCCCATATTAACAGGAATTTGATGAAAGAACGGGAGTAGCCCTTAACTATGCTCTAGTTGCTCTTGGGAGGTGGTGATCTTTGGAGGTGAGATACTCCAAAATTACCATCTCTTTTAAGGGTCTGAGCTGTGGTGCAGTGGGTTGAAGGCGTACCAGTTATGCCAGTTGATGTAAGGCTTCTGTGCTGGCGAAGGTTCGAATCTCCTGGTGGAAAAGTGTTCTGAGGTTGTATAATCTCTCCTGCGAGTTTAGGCAAGTTGTGCATTAAGCATACACTCAGAGTTCTCATATATTACCAGGAAATTGATGAAAGAACGTGCGTAGCCCCTCACTATGCTCTACTTGCCCTTGAGAGGTGGTGATCTTTGGAGGTGAAATACTCTGAAATTAGCATTTCTTTTAAGGGTCTGAGCTGTTGTGTAGTGGGTTAAAGGTGTACCAGTTATGCCAGTTGCTGTAAGGATTTGTGCTGGCTAGGGTTCGAATCTCCTGGTGGGAAAGTGTTCTAAGGATGTATAATCTCTCTTGTGTGTTAAGGCAAGTTTTGCATAAAGTATAGACACAGAGTTCTCCCACATTAGCAGGAATTTGATGAAAGAACGTGAGTAGCCCCTCACTATGCTCAAGTTGCCCTTGGGAGGTGGTGATCTTTGGAGGTGAAATAATCCGAAATTACCATCTCTTTTAAGGGTCTGAGCTGTGGTGCAGTGGGATAAAGGCGTACCAGTTATGCCAGTTGCTGTAAGGCTTCTGTGCTGGCTAGGGTTCAAATCTCCTGGTGAGAAAGTGTTCTAAGGTTGTATAATCTCTCTAGCATCTTTAGGCAAGTTGTGCATTAAGCATAGATACAGAGTTCTCCCATATTAACAGGAATTTGATGACAGAACGTGAGTAGCCCCTCACTAAGCTCTAGTTGCCATTGGAAGGTGGTTATCTTTGGAGGTGAAATACTTCGAATTTACCATCTCTTTAAAGGGTCTGAGCTGTGGTGCAGTGGGTGAAAGGTGTACCAGTTATGTCAGTTGCTGTAAGGTTACTGGGCTAGCTAGGGATCGAATCTCCTGGTGAGAAAGTGTTCTAAGGTTGTATAATCTCTCTAGCGTCTTTAGGCATGTTGTGCATTTAGCATCTCCTCATCTAGCATCGTCTAGATGCATTTAGCATCTCATCATCTAGCATCATCAGCATTTAGCATCGCATCATCAACAGAGTTCTCCCATATTAACAGGAATTTGAGGAAAGAACATGAGTAGCCTCTCACTATGCTCTAGTTGCCCTTAGGAGGTGGTGATCTTTGGAGGTGAAATACTCCGAAATTACCATCTCTTTTAAGGGTCTGAGCTGTGGTGCAGTGGGTTAAAGGCGTACCAGTTATGCCACTTGCTGTAAGGCTTCTGTGCTGGCTAAGGTCGATTCTCGTGGTGGGAAAGTGTTCTAAGGTTGTATAATCTCTCTTGCGAGTTTAGGCAAGTTGTGCAATAAGCATAGACACAGAGTTCTCCCATATTAAAAGGAATTTGATGAAAGAACGTGAGTAGCACCTCACTATGCTCTAGTTGCCCTTGGGAGGTGGTGATCTTTGGAGGTGAAATACTCCTAAATTATTATCTCTTTTAAGGGTTTGAGCTGTGGTGCATTTGTTAAAAGGCATACCAGTTATGCCAGTTGCTGTAAGGCTTCTGTGCTGGCTAGGGTTCGAATCTCCTGGTGGGAAAGTGTTCTAAGGTTGTATAATCTCTCATACGAGTTTAGGCAAGTTGTGCTTTAAGCATACACACAGAGTTCTCATATATTAACAGATATTTGATGAAAGAACGTAAGTAGCCCCTCACTATGCTCTAGTTGCCCTTGGGAGGTGGTGATCTTTGGAGGTGAAATACTCTGAAATTATCATTTCTTCTAAGGGTCTGAGTTGTTGTGCAGTGGGTTAAAGGCGTACCAGTTATGCCAGTTGATCTAAGGCTTCTGTGCTGGCGAGGGTTCGAATCTCTTGGTGGGAAAGTGTTCTAAGGGTGTATAATATCTCTTGCGTGTTTAGGCAAGTTTTGCATTAAGTATAGACACAGAGTTCTCCCATATTAATAGGAATTTGATGAAAGAACGTGAGTAGCCCCTCACTATGCTCTAGTTGCCCTTGGGAGGTGGTGATCTTTGGAGGTGAAATACTCCGAAATAACCATCTCTTTTAAGGGTCTGAGCTGTGGTGCAGTGTGTTAAAGGTGTACCAGTTATGCCAGTTGCTGTAAGGCTACTGAGCTGGCTAGGGTTCGAATCTCCTGGTGAAAAAGTGTTCTAAGGTTTTGTAATCCCTCTAGCGTCTTTAGGCAAGTTGTGCATTTAGCATAGACACAAAGTTCTCCCATATTAACAGGAATTTGATGACAGAACGTGAGTAGCCCCTCACTATGCACTTGTTGCCCTTGGGAGGTGGTGATCTTTGGAGGTGAAATACTCGGAAATTACCTTCTCTTTTAAGGGTCTGAGCTGTGGTGCAGTGGGTTAAAGGCGTACCAGTTATGCCTCTTGCTGTAAGGCTTCTGTGCTGGCTAGGGTTCGAATCTCCTGGTGAGAAAGTGTTCTAAGGTTGTATAATCTCTCTAGCGTCTTTAGGCAAGTTGTGCATTAAGCATAGACACAGAGTTCTCCCACATTAACAGGAATTTGATGAAAGAACGTGAGTAGCCCCTCACTATGCTCTAGTTGCCCTTGGGAGGTGGTGATCTTTGGAGGTGAAATACTCTGAAATTACCATCTCTTTTAAGGGTCTGAGTTGTGGTGCAGTGGGTTAAAGGTGTACCAGTTATGTCAGTTGCTGTAAGGCAACTGGGCTGGCTAGGCTTCGAATCTCCTGGTGAGAAAGTGTTATAAGGTTGTATAATCTCTCTAGCGTCTTTAGGCAAGTTGTGCATTTAGCATCTCATCATCTAGCATCGTCTAGATGCATTTAGCATCTCATCATCTAGCATCATCAGCATTTAGCATCGCATCATCAACAGAGTTCTCCCATATTAACAGGAATTTGAGGAAAGAACATGATTAGCCTCTCACTATGCTATAGTTGCCCTTGGGAGGTGGTGATCTTTGGAGGTGAAATACTCCGAAATTACCAACTCTTTTAAAGGTCTGAGCTGTGGTGCAGTGGGTTAAAGGTGTACCAGTTATGTCAGTTGCTGTAAGGCTACTGGGCTGGCTAGGGTTCGAATCTCCTGGTGAGAAAGTGTTCTAAGGTTGTGTAATCTCTCTAGCGTCTTTAGGCAAGTTGTGCATTTAGCATAGACACAGAGTTCTCCCATATTATCAGGAATTTGAGGAAAGAACATGAGTAGCCTCTCACTATGCTCTAGTTGCCCTTGGGAGGTGGTGATCTTTGGAGGTGAAATACTACGAAATTACCATCTCTTTTAAGAGTCTGAGCTGTGGTGCATTTGTTTAAAGGTGTACCAGTTATATCAGATGCTGTAAGGCTTCTGTGCTGGCTAGGGTTTGAATCTCCTGGTGGGAAAGTGTTCTGAGGTTGTATAATCTCTCTTGCGTGTTTAGGCAAGTTGTGTATTAAGCGTAGACACGGAGTTCTCCCATATTACCAGGAATGTGATGAAAGAACGTGAGTAGCCTTTCACTATGCTCTAGTTGCCCTTGGGAGGTGGTGATCTTTGGAGGTGAAATACCCTGAAATTACCATCTCTTTTAAGGGTCTGAGCTGTGGTGCAGTGGGATAAAGGCGTACCAGTTATTCATGTTGCTGTAGGGCTTCTGTGCTGGCTAGGGTTTGAATCTCCTGGAAGGAAAGTGTTCTAAGGTTGTATAATCACTCTTGCGTGTTTAGGCAAGTTGTGTATCAAGCATTGACACAGAGTTCTCCCATATTAACAGGAATTTGATGAAAGAACGTGAATAGCCCTTCACTATGCTCTAGTTGCCCTTGGGAGGTGGTGATCTTTGGAGGTGAAATACCCTGAAATTACCATCTCTTTTAAGGGTCTGAGCTGTGGTGAAGTGGGATAAAGGCGTACCAGTTATGCCAGGTGCTGTAAGGCTTCTGTGTTGGCTAGGGTTCGAATCTCCTGGTGGGAAAGTGTTCTAAGGTTGTATAATCTCTCTTGCATGTTTAGGCAGGGAGTGCATCAAGCATAGACACAGAGTTCTCCCATATTACCAGGAATTTGATGAAAGAACGTGAGTATCCCCTCACTATGCTCTAGTTGCCCTTGGGAGGTGGTGATCTTTGGAGGTGAAATACCCTGAAATTACCATCTCTTTTGAGGGTCTGAGCTGTGGTGCAGTCGGTTAAAGGCATACCAGTTATGCCACTTGCTGTAAGGCTTCTGTGCTGGCTAGGGTTCGAATCTCCTGGTGGGAAAGTGTTCTTGGGTTGTATAATCTCTCTTGCGACTTTAGGCAAGTTTTGCATTAAGTATAGACACAGAGTTCTCCCATATTAACAGGAATTTGATGAAAGGACGTGAGTAGCCCCTAACTATGCTCTAGTTGCTCTTGGGAGGAGGTGATCTTTGGAGGTGAAATACTCCAAAATTACCATCTCTTTTAAGGGTCTGAGCTGTTGTGCAGTGGGTTGAAGCCGTACCAGTTATGCCAGTTGCTGTAAGGCTTCTGTGCTGGCGAGGGTTCGAATCTCCTGGTGGGAAAGTGTTCTAAGGTTGTATAATCTCTCCTGCGAGTTTAGGCAAGTTGTGCATTAAGCATACACTCAGAGTTCTCATATATTAACAGGAATTTGATGAAAGAACGTGAGTAACCCCTCACTATGCTCTACTTGCCCTTGGGAGGTGGTGATCTTTGGAGGTGAAATACTCTGAAATTAGCATTTCTTTTAAGGGTCTGAGCTGTTGTGCAGTGGGTTAAAGGTGTACCAGTTATGCCAGTTGCTGTAAGGCTTCTGTGCTGGCTAGGGTTCGAATCTCCTGGTGGGAAAGTGTTCTAAGGATGTATAATCTCTCTTGCGTGTTAAGGCAAGTTTTGCATAAAGTATAGACACAGAGTTCTCCCATATTAACAGGAATTTGATGAAAGAACGTGAGTAGCTCTCACTATACTCTAGTTGCCCTTGGGAGGTGGTGATCTTTGGAGGTAAAATACTCAGAAATTACCATCTCTTTTAAAGGTTTGAGCTGTGGTGCAGTAGGTTAAAGGCGTACCAGTTTTGCCAGTTGCTGGAAGGCTTATGTGCTGGCTAGGGTTCGAATCTCCTGGTGGGAAAGTCTTCTAAGGTTGTATAATCTCTCTTGCGTGTTTAGGCAAGTTGTGCATTAAGAATTGACACAGAGTTCTCCCATATTAACAGGAATTTGATGAAAGAACGTGAGTAGCCCCTCACTATGCTCTAGTTGCCCTTGGGAGGTGGTGATCTTTGGAGGTGAAATACTCCGAAATTACCATCTTTTAAGGGTCTGAGCTGTGGTGCATTTGTTTAAAGGCGTACCAGTTATGCCAGATGCTGTAAGGCTTCTGTGCTAGCTAGGGTTCGAATCTCCTGGTGGCAAAGTGTTCTAAGGTTGTATAATCTCTCTTGCGTGTTTAGGCAAGTTGTGTATTAAGCATAGACACAGAGTTCTCCCATATTAACAGGAATGTGATGAAAGAACGTGAGTAGCCTTTCACTATGCTCTAGTTGCCCTTGGGAGGTGGTGATCTTTGGAGGTGAAATATTCCGAAATTACCATCTCTTTTAAAGGTCTGAGCTGTGGTGCAGTGGGTTAAAGGCGTACCAATTATTCAAGTTGCTGTAAGGCTTCTGTGCTGGCTAGGGTTCGAATCTCCTGGTGGGAAAGTGTTTTAAGGTTGTATAATCTCTCTTGCGTGTTTAGGCAAGTTGTGCATTAAGCATAGACACAGAGTTCTCCCATATTAACAGGAATTTGATGAAAGAACGTGAGTAGCACCTCACTATGCTCTAGTTGCCCGTGGGAGGTGGTGATCTTTGGAGGTGAAATACTCCTAAATTATTATCTCTTTTAAGGGTTTGAGCTGTGGTGCATTTGCTAAAAAGCGTAC